>NC_139950.1:12339276-12606776 GCF_963454915.1 Gymnoscopelus microlampas
ATGTCTCACATCCAGATTATATCCACAAATTATTAATCCAATTACATTTACACCTGTTGTTAACATCCCTTTCATATCTAGATTATATCCAAATATTATTAATCCAGATTACATTTACACCTGGTATTAACATGCCTTTCATATCTAGATTTATATCCAAATATTATTAATCCAGATCACATTTACACCTGGTATTAACATCACAATTGACTACAGTTAGAGGCAATTAGCGAACAATTCGCCAACAGCAGTATGGGTTTATGGCAAGGAAGAACGCTTATGATAAGGTGCAGAGAGGGGAAGTGTGGCATTACATGGGGTAGGAGGGACGGCTGGGGTCAAGGTGGGGGTGCTCAATGCCAAGAAAGCAAAAGTAAAGGAATTCATCACGGAAGACAAAACCAGGTAGGCCTAGTCGAGGACTTCAAATATCTCGGTCCCTGGACTGCTTTGACGGAACAGGATCTGAATGTCTGAATGAGGATATCCGTAGATTACGACTCTCGTAGATGTATTTTATCGATTCTTACATTTTCAATCTACGAGAGTCGTCGCGACCATCCCCCCATTTCCCACTAGATTTTCAGCTAAGCCCGTAGGTCTCCAAACATGTACAAATGCAAAAACGATAATGTGCTTACCATTGTGCCCCAAATGTTAACTCACTCTACGGGGTTCTGGTGCAATGTGATAATCCATATTTTTCAATGAATAAGTGTTTTAATCCCGTCTGTCTCCCCCCCCCCCCCCCCCCCCACTTCCTGTTTAGTGTAATTACTAATGCGCTTCGTCACTTCCGCCCATTGGGAGTTTCCGACAGAACTGGCCACAGACGGGATTAAAACACTTATTTTAATTAAAAATATAGAATATGGAACATTGCACTAGAACCCCTTAGAGTGAGTTAACATTTGGGGCAAGAGGGTAAGCACCTTTTCTTTTGCATTTGTACATGTTTGGAGACCCTACGGGCTTAGGAGCTGGAAATCCAGTGGGAAATGGAGCGATGGTTGCTACGACTCTCGTAGATTGAAAATGTCAGAATCGATCAAATACATCTATGAGAGTCATAATCTACGGCTAGGCTTTGTGGCTACATCGGCAGAGTCAGGTTAAGTCAGTAGGCCTACTGCTGTGCAGGGCGGAGACATGGACCCTCACATTACAGCAGGTAAAGGCCCTGGGCATGGCCCTGGGTGCCGACTACACAAAAATTCTACGAATGGCACTAGGTGTCACGTGGACGGTCACGGACCACATCAGAAACGTCACGTGGACCTCTACGGGGGCCTCCCACAGGTCACAGACAAGGTCCGAGAGAGAAGAATGAGGCTGGCCGGGTACTGTCAGGCACCTGGAAGTGGTGGCGAGCAAACACTGTGGGAGTCAACCTATACCTCTATATAGGCATCGCAGTTGCGGCCACTTCCGGGTTCCACTGCAAAATACTCAATGCATTTTTCCCATTGACATTTCCAAAAATATTTATATCAATTCATTTAAGCCTAGAATCAAGCCATCCAGGGTCCTGGTGAATCATGACCATTAAACATTTTTTTCTGTGATTTATTTTATTTTATATTTAATTATATGATATACTATATTTAATAAATACCCTTTGTTTTGCCGTTTTCAAATTTTTTTTTTCACAGAATCAAACGTTTTATGGTCATGATTCACCAGGACCCTGGATAGCTTGATTCTAGGCTTAAATTAATTGATATAAATATTTTTGGAAATGTCAATGGGAAAAATGCATTGAGTATTTTGCAGTGGAACCAGGAAGTGGGCGGGAACTGCGATGCCTTATATGGAGCCAACCCAAGGATCAGCTAGGACGGGAAAGAGACACGCCAGCTACGTAGACACAGCGGGTTGTTTTCATGTTGATGTTGTGTACAATGTTGATTGCGAAAAAATTCCCTAAATAAAGATTCTATTTGATTAAACTAAACTGAGTCATAAAATAAAATGTACTATAAGCTAAGTTTACTAAAACGTTAAATTATTGTTCATTTGACAAAAAGATTCGTTGTAGTTTTTTCTTTCTTCTAAAGTAATGAGTAGTGATTGATTCCTTTCCTCCTCTTTGTGAAGAAATGCTGTCAATTCAATTCAAAGGCGCTTTATTGGCATGAGAGAACATACGTTTACATTGCCAAAGCAAACTGTCAAAATATAATAAAACACTACTCAAGGAAATGGGGAAAGTATATGTTGGAGCCTCCTACTGTATATAGCCTATATACACTACACGAGGGGCAATGTGTGACACGCTGTAGTGACTACAGCATTGTGTCACACATTGCATGCGTTGTAAGCATGTTATATGGGACTGTCACTAAGCTGTCATGTCTATGCTTTAACAGTGGAGGGCAGCAACATACCGGAAGCGCGTGTGCAGCCAAAACAGAAGATCACAACACACTAAAATCAGACCATGAATCAGACACAAACATCCCAAGTATTCCTTCAGTACAAGAGCCTAGTCGTGTCTCTCTCGCTCTCTTATATTATGTTATATTCAGTGGTGTAAAGTAACTAGTACTACCGCCCCCCCATTTCTTCTTCTTCTTCTCTTGTACATTTTTTTCACTCTTCATACCAGTAACCTGTAAGCTGATTGTATGCCATTCTGTATAGTAGTGTGTTAGTGTGTATATCTGTCTGTCTCTTATATGGCATCATGATTTGTGTGCATGGGGATCTCATCTTAAACAAGCTCAGTGCTTAATGAGTCTTCCAGTTCAGTAGACCTTGTATTGTGAATTTGTACTTCCATGTACTGATGTTCTCATGTCTTACTACATAAAGTACATCAATCAATCAATCAATCAATCAATCAATTTACTCGAGTACTCTATTTAAGTAAGCAATTTTGAGTTTTTTTTTTTTTACTTTACTTTGTACTTTTACTCCACTACAATTATTTGAAAACTTTTGTTATAGTTACTTTGTAGATTTTGATTTTATTATTACAAAACATACATAACCACTTCAGCCCTATATGCATTTCTGCCATTTGAAAATAGATTGGCTATTTTTCAAACGTTTTTTTTATACATTATTAACTTGTGAAATGGGACATTCTGCATAATGAGTACTTTCTACTTTTGGTACTTTAAGTACGTTTTGATACCAATACCTTTGTACTTTTACTCAAGTACAATTTTTGATTCCAGACTTTTACTTGTGACAGAGTATTTCTACATTGAAATATTGATACTTTTAAGTAAAACATACGAGTACTTTTCCCACCACTGGTCATATCAGCATTTTCATTACGTAACATGGTTGGGGTTTTATTTTGAAACACACTAGCGGAAGTGCCTATCATTATGACTCAGTAGTGTTGACTTAACGCTGAAGCGCTGAGCGCCGCCATGATGAAGAACCACAGCCAGGCTGCAGCTCTCATTTAGACGCTATTATTGTTTATTTCCACGCAGTTACGTTAACAAACAGACAGGCTGTGAACGACTTAAATAGACTTTTAACACGTTCAAACACAGGATTAAGGCTTTAGTGTTGGCGTGATGTACCGTGGAGGAGGACGGCCTCCGCCGAGAGGAGGCTATAATGCTGCTCCTCCGTACGAAGGAGGAGGAGGCCGCGGTCCTCCTCCCGGGCCCGGCGGCTACCCGCCTCCCTCCTACCGGGAGGAGCGCGGCCGCTCCCGGCCTCCTCCTCACTACCACCACCACGGAGACGGAGGAGGAGGAGGTGGTGGAGGAGGAGGTGGAGGGCCCCCCGAGCCCTACCGCCGCTCCCCTCCCCGGAGGAGGTATCCTTCCCCCGGGGCGGGAAGGGACCGTGGCCCGCCGGACCGCGGACCGCCGGACTACTGGCCTGGAGGAGGACCCAAAGTTAGAGAGGTAAACTACTGCTAATGTTAAGTTAGAGAGGTAAACTACTGCTAATGTTAAGTTAGAGAGGTAAACTACTGCTAATGTTAAGTTAGAGAGGTAAACTACTGCTAATGTTTAAGTTAGAGAGGTAAACTACTGCTAATGTTAAGTTAGAGAGGTAAACTACTGCTAATGTTTAAGTTAGAGAGGTAAACTACTGCTAATGTTTAAGTTAGAGAGGTAAACTATACTGCTAATGTTAAGTTGGAGAGGTAAACTACTACTAATGTTAAGTTATAGAGGTAAACTACTACTAATGTTAAGTTAGAGAGGTAAACTACCGCTAATGTTAAGTTAGAGAGGTAAACTACTACTAATATTAAGTTACAGAGGTAAACTACTACTAATGTTAAGTTATAGAGGTAAACTACTACTAATGTTAAGTTACAGAGGTAAACTACTACTAATGTTAAGTTAGAGAGATAAACTACTACTAATGTTGAGTTAAAGAGGTAAACTACTACTAATGTTGAGTTAGAGGTAGCTCTGATTCATAGCCTTGAATGAGTTCTCCTTAAAGGGCAAGACCACTTTGGTAGAGGTTTGGGTTGTGTATTTACCTTGCCATGATGTAACTCCAAAGGTGGACAAGAAATAAAAAATAATTGCTCCATTTTTTAGAAATTGATAATTCAAAATATGCTCCTCATTGACTTACATTGTACGGTAAAACAGCTCTCAAAGTCACTCTTTTAGCGCATAAACGAATGCAAACAAAGTTGATTCAGACAATATAGAACATCACCAAACCCAGTACTGTTTTTTTAAAATAAAAATGTTAACTTCCTGTTGATTTTGCCATTTTTAATAAGTAGAAAACCTGGAATGGATCCGCGGATCCGGATCCAGATCTTCAAATAGTAAAATCAACAGGAAGTTGACTTTTTATTTTAAAAAAAAAACAGTACTGGTACTACGGTTTAATGGAGTTGAAAGCCAACTCTACTAAGTGGGAACACTCTGAGCCCCCCACCTCACGTCTAAAATACCCTTTTTTGGACAAAATGTTAAATATTTCACCGGAAAGAAAACATTATTTAGTTACTCCGCTGCGCCCTCTACAGATCTGTTCAATGGATTTTTTCTATTGAACGGAGCTGTAGAGGGCGCAGGCGCAGCGGTGTAACTAAAAAAAATGTTCGGGGGAGGGAAGCCGGGCGGGGAGGAGAGTGATAATGGTCATTGCATGTATTCCTACGGGCTGGGGCGGCACCTGGGAGTGTTGGGCCGCAGGAGTAGGACGAAGGCTCTACGTCCTCCTGGTGGGGGCTCCTCACTGGCAGATGAGTCAGTAGGATATGACAGCAGTGACAACACAGAAATGTGTGGGAGGAATCAATTGGCATCGACTAAATTGGGGACCAATGGGCTCGACTCACAAGCTTGCGCACGAGCTTGCGCATGGGGCTGCGGACCGATGCAAAATGTGTCACAGAAGCCCCAAATAGGCCTCGCCCATCACATTTCCCAACCCGGAAGAAGGGGGGATTTCCATTTTAACTCTATGCAAACTGTTTTGCCAATAAAATATCAATTAATCAATCGGTTCTACCAACAGTGAACATGCGATGTTCTTCAGTGTAATGTAACGTTAACTAGGTAAAGTAACAAAGCTTTGTAACTAAGTTACCTACTGTAATTGACAACATGAAACCCTGAACTCGATAAATCAATAAACAACAATGTTGTGAGATTTTATTTTTCTTTAATCCGTGTGTGTGTGTGTGTGTGTGTGTGTGTGTGTGTGTGTGTGTGTGTGTGTGTTTGTTTGTTTTCAGAGATCTCCTTCTCCACGGGGAGGAGCGATGCCACTTGATCATAACCTTGTTATCACCGTTGGCAATGAGTTGACAGGGCCGCCTGGCTCTGCGCCCCCTCGGCACCTACAGAACAGGTAACTGTACGAGACAGAATTCACAGAGAGACATCAAAGTGGCTGCACGCACTTAATAGCTCAAGTGCCAAACTTTATGAAAACCTTCGGAACATATTTGTTCAATAGTATAGAGTTAGAGTTTCGCTTCACTGTGGAGAAAATATTACTCCAAAGGACACAAGGAAACATAACAGTCTCCAGTACAGTTCATATTAGCATTATAACAGTCTCCAGTACATATTCCAGTTCATATTAACAACACCAGCTTACTTAGACCGATTAAAAGTTGGCAACGCAACGACACAAGGTGGGAATGCATGCCATTATCTGGCTATGCAATACCTGTTGTACTTGTCAGATAACTTGTTGTACCTGTTGTTGATACCAATTAGTTTATGATGCCATCAAAGTGATATCCATATAGGTGTAAACAATCATATAACTACAGTTGGTACAGCGACAAATGTATTGCAAGGCTTGGCTGGTCCCCGAAGTCGATTGGTTGGGTTTGCCAATCAGGGCAGAAAGAGACAGACATGCAGTGATTTTTTTTTTGTTTCGGACAAACGCCGGTCCGACCGACTTCCCAATCAGCTCAACACATTCTCAGGTCATCGGCAACACGCACCAAGTTTGAAGTAGTTCGGTTGGACAGTGCATGAGTTATGCCCTGGATAGTTGCACACAAAGACAGACACAGATTTCAGAATTTCTGTCCAGTCTCCAGTACATATTCCAGTTCATATTTACATCATAGCATTCTCCAGTACATATTCCACTTCGTATTGGCATCATAAGTCTCGTCTACTTTGATATTTCAGGTCATATTAACAACATCATGTTCATATTTAAAATGTGTTTATTTTACAGAGATGCTCCACCAAGGTCCAGCCATGACCGTGGCACCAGGAGGCGGAGTCCGAGCAGGGACAGGGAAAGGGGGCGGAGCAGGGGAAGGAGTCGCAGCAAGGAGCGAAGCAGGGCCAAGAGCCGCGGCCGGAGCAAGAGCCGCCCCCGGAGCCGAACCCGCAGCCCCAGCCCCGACCGCGCCCGGGCTCGTAGCCGCGCTCGCAGCCGGGTTCGAACCCCCAGCCCGGACCGCACCAGAGCCAAGAGCCGGGGCCGGAGCAAGAGCCGGCCCCGGAGCAAGAGCCGGCCCCGGAGCAAGAGCCGGCCCCGGAGCAAGAGCCGGGGCCGGAGCAAGAGCCGGCCGCGCAGCAGATCCAGATCCAAGTCCAGATCCAGGTCCAGGTCTAGGAGTCGCAGCAGAGGCCGTAGCAGAGGCAGGAGCGTAGCACGCAAGGTACTTACTTTACTTACTGCTGTTGCTGTTCTTGATTCATCTATTAGGACCTGAGGCTGATTCTACAAATCCTTCTAAATCAGTAGATCTCAAACTTTTTTTGTGCCAAGGACCTGCAAATCTTTTTCACAATTTTTCTAAAATGTTCAAAAATAGCAGATGTACAAGCTCGCAGTGTGGCACAAAGTGACTCACTGTGAGCTTGTATATCTGCTATTTTTGAATAGCCAACGCTAAAATCTAAAATGACATGCTCTCCCGGTTTTATTGAGTTAATTATTTGTTATTGTTGTTATTGCTGCTACAATGTTGAGGACACAAATCCAAAGAATGTTGCTCGTATATCGTCGCTGTCGGTTGGAAGGAAACCTTATGTCCAAAACATAACTTTTCAGGAAATGGAAAAAATGTGTTCCAATGGATTTAATGTAGTTATTATTTAGTTGTTGAATGTTAATACACAGATCCTATTGTTACTTTCCTGGCCAACACTGATAGATTTTTTTTTATTGATTTTTTAATTTCCGACACTGTTAAAAGACGAAGAAACATAAAACAAACATAAGAAACGTAAAATAAGAAAATAAAACATATGACAAATACATTTAGTACTCTAGAGTGCTTGGAAAAGTGGAATAGGATGAAGTCTAAAACGTATCTAGTCCTACCCCTTATTGCTCATCGCTATTTTCTATCAAATAACATTTAGAAATACAATTTAAAGATTCAAAATCTATGTAAGAAAAATACTCTGGAGACAAGAACAAACAAACAACTTATTGTGTTCATCTTCAGAGCTTATTACAATACCCTTTCAACATTGGATGTAACGATGAAATTCTTTGATCTTTCAGCCTAGTCGTGAGCGCAGCCGCAGCCGTAGCGTGAGCACCAGCAGCACCAGCAGCAGTCAGAGCAGCGGGGAGGACGACCAGGGCAAGAAGAAGACGAAGAAGAAGAATAGAGAGTTCCAGGAGCTGGACATGGCCAGGAGGAGGAAGGCGTTGGAGGAGACCCTCGGCCAGCCCACCAAGTCCATCCTGAAGAAGAGACTGGACTCTGAAGACTCCACGCCTATCAGGGTACTTACTGGGAGAACTTGTTTTCACTTTATTTCTGTGGTGTGTTGTTAGTTAGTGGTCGATGGCTGAAAGAATCCCTCGAGATGTAAATTAACCACTTGAACCCCGGCATCCATATTCTGAAGGGAACATTCGCCAAAAATAGCCGATCTACAAGCTTGTGAGCTTGTACATTGGCTATTTTTGGAAAAATACTTTTGGTGTAGAGTAGATGGAATGAAAAGCGGTGAAAGTACAGTTGTACCACAACTCTGGTTCTCTTTAGACAAGAGGGTCTTGTGGTCAATTGAAATAATCGGTTGAATCGATTATACAAAAGAGAAAGGATTCTAATAAGGTGAGGGGTTTTAATGCTAAAGACTTTACTATAGTATTTGGTAGGTTATTTATGACCAGTGGTGGGCATCTGCATGGCGGATCCACATGGCGAAAAAGTCATCATGTTGGTTGGTTTATCAGTGGTTCTCAACCTGTGGGTTGGACTTTTGGGGTGTTCCCAGATGACAGTGAAGTGAAACTTTTAGGAGTTTAAGACCTTTTTAATACCTAAAAATCATCAAAAGTAATCGACAAACTACTAGACTATAAAAACTGGTGAAACATTGGCCAAATTGTCAAATAATATAAGAAAGATAAAGAAAGATAAAGAAAGGTAGACGATGAGATAAGTGGTGACTCATCTCTGTCTTGAGATCTGCTATTTTCACAATATTTACCTTTGGAACCGAGTCAAACCAAATGTAGTGCCTCAACTCCTACAATTCCAAGTGCTTGTCAGGGTGGGGGATCACCAGTTCAAATAATGATTATTATTTTGGGGGGGTCACGGATGAAAAGGTTGAGAACCACTGGCCTAGATGCCCGTCACTGATCATACTGTAGCCTACTAAATAATACAGTAAAGCCTCTATCGGAGAAACCACTGACTCTTCAGAGTCAGGGAAGCGTGGGACTTGTTCCTTTATAAATGCAACTTTTGTGGGACATAATGTGCTATAGTTTTCAATTGTTAACCATAATATGGGGGATTTCTTTTGCGTACCCCTGGCTATTAGTAATTATTTCTAGGCTTGAGTGCTTGTCATATCTACAGATAATGTTCAATTTAATGTATGTATACACTCAGTACAGAGAACATAAAATAATATGTTAAATGTCTTTAAATACAGTAGCATAAATGGACCTTTGAAGGCTGCAAATGGTAAGCCTTGATAATACTGTATATCGTCTGTCATGTGGAAATCTCATTATGTCCAATACTGTTGGTTGTCAGGATTCAAATAAAAACACAGCAAAAGTAGCAGATCTACAAGCTCAAAACCTGTCACTTACGAGCTTGCAGATCTACTGTTGATGCTTTTGTGTGACGCTGTAGTATGGTCAAGTAGGGCATTAATTTATGAAAAAACGCAAGAAGTTAGAATAATGAGATAAGAGGTTTCTGCCTGACGGCAACAATATAAAATATAGTGTGTAAAAGAAATGCTGTACAGGTCGGGGTCATGACCCTATGTTTGAGAAACGGCGCTCCAGAACATGTTCAACAACGTTCTCCTTCCTGTTCCCTGTCCCAGAGCGTGGACTCGCCCCGAGGACTAGACACGTCCAGCATGTCCCGCGTGGCGGAGCGCCTCCTGGGGGCCGTGAAGGGCATGGAGCCCGACTCCCTGGCCTCCATGCTGGCCCAGCTCAGAGAGCACCCCCACATGGCCCAGCGGGCCGGCCTGGACCAATCGGAGATGGCCGGCCTGCTGGAGCTGCTGGGGGGAGCAGGAGGAGGAGGAGGAGGCAAGCAGGACGACAGGTACGGAGGGAGGCGTGTCAAAACCAGCAGGACGTTTTAGTGCAGTGCTTCTCACATGTTCTAATTTCAAGAATGCCCAGTTTGATATGTATTAAGGCACGGACCCCTATAACTCTTGACAGTGTACAAATGTTAGCGTCCATTTGGTTCCATTTGTACACACAGCCATATTTTGCTTGTCTTAAAGGAGTAGTTCCCCCAAAAAATGACTTATTTTCTATCAATTACACACCCCATTAAGCCTTGAATTCAAGGAGATTTTTTGTTTGTCGCATTGCTGAGCCAATAATTTGATGACAAGCAAAGACTCAATTGAGTGTCCTACTTGACCAGCCACCCAGTCATCAAATTATTGGCTCAGGAATGCGACAAAAAAAAAAGGAACCCCACGAATCCAAGGCTTCGTGGGGTGTGTAATTGATAGAAAATAAGTCATTTTTGGGGTAAACTACTCCTTTAAGTACCAGGTGTTATGCCTTAACTTAACAACAGAGTTTTTCAGAACAGTCAGCGTTTTTGAGCATTTTTACTAACCTTTCAAGAGCCACAGAATATTTCGCTCCAGGACGATCGACACACCGAGTGTCGCAAAAGACGGAGGAGTGTCTCTGCTTCCATCCGGGGGTGGGGGGGGCAAAAACGTGTCACGCGACCCTCCGTTCTTTAGTTATTGGCTGTTGAATATAGCTTGTTCTCGCCAAAAACACGGAAAAAAACAAGAAAGCAGAGATTTTTTTTCTTCTAAATCCTTTAACTTTAAATCGGACGGGGCTGGGTTTGTTGTGATCACATTATTTCCGGGTCTACTCTTCTCCGGAAGTCATAGGATCACTCATAGGTTGGCGAAGAGCGCCATCTAGCATAAACACTGATAACACTGTTTTGACGTGTTACACATCATTGGCACTGTGGGCTTTTGAAAAAGAATGTTTACACTGAATGAGTTATATATTACAGACAGACCAAAAATATCACTTGCCCTACCTTTTAATATTATGCTTTATTATTATATTAGACATGATTCAAACGATTAATGCAACAAAAAAAAAACAATTGTGATTAACCCACATGATTGCGATCAGGCGATTCTATACTAACCGTGACAGGCCCAAAGACGACATCGACGATGAGGAGAAGTTCTTGTACGGAGACAGCAGCGAGGAGCCCAGACCTGCTGCTGGGACGACCTCCTCCTCCTCCCACCACCCTGGGTACTCTGACCTGTACGCTGACGTGACGGAGGACTCCCTGTACGGAGACTTGTACCCTCCACAACAACAACAACAACAACAACAACACACATACAACCTGACACAGGTTAGTCACCGCTCAATCTCGGAACCCGTTCGGTAAAAAGAAAAGGGGGCAAGAAAATGTCTTGTTTTTTCCTCTGGGGGCACCGCTTCCTTATTTGTGTAGAAACACAAACTCGTTTATCTCTCCTCCCCTTTCTTAGTCCACTTCCTCCCGGGTCCTTCTGTGTTTATTCCTACTAACAACAACACTACATGTTTAAGGCAGTGGTGCTGAGTCACCACTTAGTCTCGCGTAGCCAGACAACTATTCCATAATCTCCGAATGCTATATATAGCAGTGGTTCTCAAACTTTTTCATGTCAAGGACCCCCACTTCTGATATTTAATTTGCGGACCCTCATCTGAAAATGTGCTAGGGACCCCCAGTAGGGAAGATTTTGTTCAAAATCTTCCAAACATTTGAGATTTTTCAAAACATTGCAGATGTACAAGCTCTGAGCGCTGTGAGCTTGTAGATCTGCCATTTTTGAATAACCGTCATCTGTTCACTGCAGCGCAACGCATTGTGAGCTTGTAGACATGGATATTTTCGTTGTGCAACACCGCACTCAACTAAGTATAATAAAGCTTTTAATGGAGATGCGGTGTACGGCATAGATTTCTACACAGAGTGGGCAATTATTTCAAAATAAAATACTCCAGTCTCAAGTTCAGAAGAGTTTTGGTTCTCTTGAATGCTGCCTTCGAGAACGGCAGGGAAAGATAGACTTGCATTTCTTTCACCATAGAAAATGCTGAATTAATGGTCTGGAGAGGGCACTTTTTTACAGACGGGTAAAATGGCAGGGGCTCAAGCCCTGTTTTTCATGTCTATGTGTGCACGTGCCCGTCCTCAGGTGCAGTCCAGTGGGACAGAGGGACCGTACCAGACCAGCAGCAGACCCAGCCTGACTCCAGACGACCACAACATCACTGTTCAGGTACAATGTCCTTTTACTGCAGTCTTTCCCAGACAGTGGGCCGGTGTCCATTTTTGGACCAATTCTTTTGGGTCTTGATGAGTACATATCCCTTTTTCGTTATCTACGTTTTTATTATTATTATTTCAAAATATTAAAAAGCAAAAAAACGTCAAAGAAATGCCATACAATATTAAAAACTTAAAAAGTAGTGGAACTAGATTGCCTATGTCCAATAGTTTGGGTCACATCCGAATTTCTCTTTTGGGTCTTGAGCTAAAACCACTGCTTCACAGCTCCTGTACCACTCCCTTTTATCCTGTTAACCAATCAATAAACCTTATTTCACAAATAGCGAAAATAGCTGAAGCTGATATAAGCTCAAAATGTTTCAATGTGTTATGCGTTTTGAGCTTGTAGGTTGCTGTTTTTAGAAAATCTTTGAAAATATTGGACATGTCATCCTAATTCTCTCCAAGTTAAAAAGTAATTTCTAGACAGCATGTTATTTAGACAGATGCCAGGTTCTTTGTTTACCTGGTATACTAGTAGTTTCAATGTACAAATTACTATTTTGATTGAGTACATTGTTTATTTGACTGATGCTATGTTCTTGTTACCTGTGATTGTAGTTTACCGAGGCACTACACTGCTCTCTCTGCATTTGAAGTATTTGCTTATTGTAAGTCGCTCTGCATGAAGAGCGTCTGCTAAATGCCTGAATTGTAAATTGTAATGATTTTCCTTCAGCCCTGGTGTTAACGATGGTCTGTTTGTTAATGAGATGCGATGAGATAGACTGTATTAATCCCTGCAGGGAAGTGAAGGTGTGTTTTATTCTGTTGTTGTGGGTGTGGTTGTTAAGGTGTCCAACCCCTCCTCCTACCCTCACGGCACGAAGCCCCTGTTTACTAGCCTGGGTGCCAGCCTGCTTCGCTACGTTCGGCGGATTTTTTTTTCTCTCTGCGCTTAGAGAGAAAAAAAAATCCGCCGAACGTAGCGAAGCAGGCTGGCACCCAGGCTACCTGTTTACACTGTTGTTGTGCGTGTGGTTGTTAAGGTGTCCAACCCCCCCTCCTCCTACCCTCCCGGCACGGAGCCCCTGGAGGAGAGCGAGCGGCAGGCGGTGGAGGAGTACGAGAAGCTCCAGGACCTGCTGAAGACTATCGGCCTGGACCTGGGCGTGGCTGACATCAGCAAGATGGCCGCCAGGTAGGGGGACATTAGCAAGTAGTCTTGGAACAGTCCAAGGTCCTTCTGTTGAATCAGCGGGGGGGATTCTCTGAAACGTAATTATGATTTAATAATTGTTTTCCTACATACAGTATATTTATTTAATGTTCTATTCATCATACAAATATGCCATTGCCTGCATCCCGATTGGTACAACAGATGTTTGCATAAATGTTTTGTGTAAATGTTTATCGCTGTTGGGCAGAAACCTTGTATCTCCAAATTTCAACTTTCATCATTTAATGCCTTACTTTGTCAGGCAAGTGTCAAGCAAAAGTAGTGACAATAGCCGATCTACACGCTCAATTGTGAGCTTGCATGTTGTAGATGAGGGGAAAGTGGGATGTTCTCAGAAAGATCACAGCTTATGAAATAAACGATCAATCAATATAGTGAACTATGGATTTAATGTAAAATGTGTACCCCTACCTACCCAGGACCAAGGAGCGTCTCCAGGGTAGCAAGCCCCCGCCCAAGACCCCCACCCGCCGCCCCGACAGGAGGAGCGAGCGGCGGGATTCGTCAGGGAGGAGCTCTGAGGGGAGCGAGCGTGGAGGGAGGCACCGGAAGAGACGGAGGAGGAGGTTTGTTTTGTTGTATGGTACAGCAGTTAATCAAACTAATTGATTACATTTTATTATTTTTTTATTTTTAGGGATGCACCGACGTGACATTTCTGGCCCATAACCGATGTCAACGTTGTTGTTATGGTCGATAACTGATTTTATTTTCAGTCGTGACATTTCATTCTGCTTTAATCCATGTGTGATGTCTCTTCCTGTGTGACAGCCAGTGTTGTGTTGTTCCTGTGTTTTGCAGTGACAGTCGCAGTTCAGACAGCAGCAGGAGCAGCAGCAGAGGGAAGAGCTGGAGCAGCGACGACGATCGCAGTCGGACCCGCCACAACAGGTCTCCTCCCTCCTCCACCTCCTCGCTGCCCCGCAGCGTGAAGGAGGTGAAGACTGAGAAGCAGCAGCAGCAGCCTCCTCCTGCCGCCCCCGACCCCAGAGCCCAGCACCCCCAGGCCATCCCCCACCACCCTGCTGCGATGTCCCCTTACGGCCAGACCCCTCCCCCCGGCATGGTGCCTCCCAACTACCCCCCGCCGGGCTACTACATGCCCTACATGCCCCAGCAGTGGCCGCCCATGTACCCTCCCCCTGGCATGGTCCAGCCCCCCCAGCAGAGTCCCCACGACGACTACGGCAGCCCCCCGGACCCCTACAAGCAGCCCTACATGAAACCAGTCCAGGCTGACCCGGGTAAGACCAGTAAACCAGTCCAGAATGACCCGGGTAAGACCAGTTAACCAGTCCAGAATGACCCGGGTAAGACCAGGACTGCAGTAATAATGATTCATAAATCATCAATTACACCTATTTGATCCTGTGGGGGGGGGGGGGGGGGGTATTCCGTTTTCAGGGAGCGCTGGGAGGGAAGCAGATAGCAGGGTCCCCACGGTCATGAAATTCCTGGAAATATTTTGAAATTAAAAAAATAATAATCCAGTACTGGAAAAGGTTTGGAATTGATCAAACTTCATCAAAGGTCCTGGAATTTATCAAGGGTCCTGGAAAGATATTTGTCTATGCATTGTTTTTGGCTATTGATTTTTTTTAATACAAAACCTTTTCATAAACATGTATAACATTACACGAAATATGTAACATATGTAGTTTTTCGCCGAAAAGGCTGTGTAACACCCCATCCGCACTGCCAGCGATGCGACGTGACGCGACGTGATGCGACGCGAGCGGGCGATGAAATCTCATTAAAATACATGTTTTTGAATGAGACCGTCCTGACCTACCGCAAGCGACAACGAACCGTGCAACGGCGTCGTCCACCCCTCCTATTTTCGCTCGCAGGCTCTATTTTAGCGAGGTTTCGCGGCTGTGCCCCACCCCCAAACACTTTTTATTGTTTTTTATTTATTTATTTTGCTACACTGCTTATCTTTGGGCATTGTACATAGGAGTAAGAGACACATTATTGCGCTGAATGATTGTTATATAGGCCTGGAAATTGGGCTAAATATTCTGGAAAGGTTTTGGAAAAGGAAATTCATTGCTAAAAATGTGTGGGGACCCTGAGATAGGGGTGAAGTGTCTTGCTCTGAAATCGAACCTATTATCCTATCGGTATAAAACGTAAAGTCTAATGTTTCCATCAGGATTACAGAGTTCCGTTCAGGACAAGAGGGAGAGCAGAACGAGTCGAGATTCCAGCGTCTCTGAGGAGCAGAACAACCAGAGTCAAAAACAAAAGGTTTGGACAAAACCAAACTTACCATAATACCCAACAACACAATACGTCTCGTCATCTTTGCAAATGAATCCCCCACCAATTAACACATATTATTAGCATTATTGATTTGATATGCTATGAAATAATATCGTCTCTGTCGGGTGGAAACCTCCAAAACCTCCAAAACTGTTACTTTTCAGTATTCAAATTATTGATTTGATATGCTATGAAATAATATCGTCTCTATCGGGTGGAAACCTCCAAAACTGTTACTTTTCAGGATTCAAATTCAAAAATCAGATCTACAAGCTTGGGCATTAATTTACGAAAATAATATAAAAAAAGTTGGAATATGGAGATAGAGGTTTCTGCCCGACAGCAGCGATATGATCATTGTTATGGTTATTTTCTTATTGTTTGTGTGTGTAGGTTCTAGAAGAGAGGGAGAAGCTGAGGACGGAGAGAGACATTCGTATGAAAAAGAAAGAATATCTGATGAAGGAGCTGGAGAGACTCAGGAAACAACAAGGTGACCAGCAACCAGTGCTTTGCCCAAGGGCAGCTTCAGCTCTCTCCGTCTTCTCCACAGCTGTACAATGTTATATAATGATATTATCTCTGGATGTCATTACGTTTGACAGAAATAGTGCTGCATTATTCCGGGTCAAACGCCCTGAACCGTAGAAATAAATATACTGAACTAAATATACATTTGAGTTAGTCTGCTAACATTTCACTGGTTTAGCTAACGTGTAAGCATCCACTCATTCAGCTTGTCAATCAATCTTTTAATTTACAAACTAAGATAAGCAACTCTGGGCCGTTCACTTCTCTTAGCAGTACAGGTCAGTACTAGTCCATCCCTAACAATTTTCGTCTAGCTTTTATTTGTTGATGAATTTGTCAGTATATTTAGTCATAGTTTTTGTCATCACAGCTTAGTTTTTATTTTTGCCAGTGAAAACAGGTTGTCGACAGACATTTTTCGTCTTAGTTTTTAGTCTAAATTAACACCGGTTGTATTTGGTGTGTGTTTTGTAGGCGAGCTGCTCAGAAAGAAGCGCAGAGAGAAGGACGGTCATAAGGACCCTCTGCTGTCGGAGATCAGCCGTCTGCAGGTACTAGGCATGGGACTATTCACCCACCATTAACCCTGACAACATCACAACAGGCTCTCTGCACAGCAGCCATTTTGGAAAGAAGCTGGGCCTCTTCCTCACTTCCTTCACAGGTGTTATCAATGATACTAATGAAGGCTCCTTTTAATGAAGACCTCCATAACTCTTAAGAGTGTAAAAATGGAACCAAATGGACCCGTAAGCACGTGAGAGGGCCATTTAGAACGCCCTTAAGGAACCATGAGAGTACCTGGACCACACTTTGTACTTTTCCTGACTCTGTTTGACCAGAATGGAACAGAGCCTTCATTGGTATCATTGGTAACACCTCTTTCTTTCCAATATGGCTGCCGTGCATAGAGCCTATTAATCCCAATCAGAAATATCTTTAAAAAATCCAATTGAAATAATCCATAATGGTCCCACCCCCGTCTGCAGGAGGAGGTGATGAGTCAGATCTCCGACCTGAGGAAGGAGCACGAGGCGGCCGAGAAGAAGCGCTCTGAGATCGACAAGGTGGCCCTGATCCTGGGCCTGACGCCGGGCGACCGGCCCCGCCGCCCCGCCCGGTCCGCCCCCGCCGCCGCCAAGCAGGAAGACGACTCGCCACCGCCGCAGAAGAAGAATAAACGTGACCGAGGTGGCAGTCCCGAGCAGCGCACCCAGACCTCCTCCTCGTCCGACGCCCCGGCCAAGGTAGTAAACGCATCCACCACCATAGCGCCACTCACAGACACACGGCAGGAACTACACCACACTGTGGTCTAAAAGCATTGGTTCTCAACGTCTGGTCCGGGGCCCACCTAGGGCTGTTACGATTACAAAATGTAAGCTGATGATTAATTGTAATAAAATGCGATTAACGATTTAATTGTGTTAAAAAACACAATTTCTGTTTGCCAAAAATTGCACAGGGCAGATATGACAACATAACTCAAATATATAAATTTTATAATTTCAAAGTAAAAATTATAATAGTAATGGTGGAATTAGCTGACCACTTTGTGACGCATTGTGAGCTTGTAGATCTGCTATTTCTGCTTTTTTTTTAATATTTGAAAATATTCCAACATGGAAACGATTATGACAATTATGCAAAAATAATTGCGATTAGACGATTATGTAATAATTCTAGGCCCACCAGGGGTCCGAATGGAACTATTTTTTTTAATCTACCAATCTACACTGTAAAATTAAGACCCGTAACAGGTCCATTTGGTTCCATTTGCACACTCTTGAGTTACAGACCCGTAAAGGTCCATTTGGACCCCCCTGGTGGTCCCCGGACCCGATGTTTAGAAGTTGAGAACCAGTGGTTTAAAGTGTCAAAGGTCATTAGTAGGGTTTAAAAGAATATTGTATTAACTTTGTGAAACGGAGAAAAACTTTACGATATGAATCCCCCCATAAAGACGTTTATAGTATTTTGTTAAGTAACATTTAACCTAATTGATGTTTATATACAAAATTCAACCCTAGCTATGACCTGTGGCCTTTAAACACATTATAACAACATTATAGAGAGCAGTCTACATTATAGAGTACATTATAGAGAACAGTCTAACTACATTACAGAGAACAACGTAGCTACATTAAAAAGAACAGTAACATATTGTAGAGAACACTACATTATGGAGAACAGTCACATTATATCGACAAGTCTACATTATAGAGAACAGTCTAACTACATTATAGAGAACACTGTAACATGCACTAACATTAGGACAACATTCTTTATTGATAGAGAGATGTCTATAGAGAACAGTTTTATCCTAATAGATTACAGTATAAGAGCAGCTCAAGGTAGCTACAGACATTGGCCAGTTACTGGACCGTATTTACTATAGGTGAGTATGTAGCTAGATGGATGGATATATAGATTAAATAAAAAAAACAAAAAACAATCTGCAATCCATAACTTTCATATTCTACCTGGGATTGAACCCGGGTCCACAGCGCCAGCACACACATTTCTACTGTCGAGCTACAAGGGACTTCTCGTTTGAGCGGAGGCTAAATTGTGTTGCTCAGTTGTATTAGTTATATTGCATTAACATAACTCTACCATACAGATACCATGCTCATAGTAATGTTTTATTCACGCATAACAAATTATGGATTGCGGCTTTAAGAACCAATCCACAGGGGGGGAAATGTTTCACAACGTGACTAGAGACTTAGTTAGTCTGAAGAAAGCTCCATGGAACCCCAGCACAGCCAGATGAAACCATACTGCCATGATATCTGCTGTGTGCTAGGAGGGAATTCATAATAATTGATGATTCTCTATTTAAAGACTGAGCTATAGAATCTTAAGTTAATGACTAAGACCTTTGTTTTAGTCCTTTGTTGTTACAGCATGTATTATACTTCAGCTTTAACTCCCAATAATATAAATGAATATGTCACATTTTGGTAATGATGTTGAGAAGGAGGAGGCCGCACAACTCTTAGCCACGAGGCAAACATTTATTTAAAAGGTACAGGAAACCAATGTTTCGACAATAGTCTTCCACAGGGTTTTACATTTTGGTAATGAAACTGTTAAATTATAGTGGTGTTCAACAGATTCAGTGTTGAACAGGTTAAGGCCATAATGTGATAAATGGTGATGATAACCTTTCCTGCTGTAATCATGACCTACAGTACAAAGGGCTATTCACACCAAGCATCATAACTATAACTAATAATGATAACTATGATTATAATTATGTGAGCGATACTGTATTATTTGAGTTTTGAAAGGCAGCAACTGTTGAAAAAAATCAAAAAATATAATGCAACCTCTAATTTACAAATGCTCATGTGATGTTATACGTACATCCATACGTTTTGTGGCATACATTTACGTGTAATAATCGTGAAACCGTGATTATTTCTCTCTCTATAATTGTGCCATCAGAATCTATAATTGTCCCACTCCTAGTCAGAGCCCACACACAGAGGCAGAGAGAGAGATCTGCCTCAGTGGTGCTGAAAAACATCTGCAATAGGCTATATGGATAATCTGACTGATTATTAATTATAAGAGGCAAGATAATTGTAGGCTGCCCAAGGTAATAACAGCTAGCCCTTCATTCATAATCGTCTCCTTACGTTAATAGTGACAAAACTACTGTACCACTGATTCCGAGGTTGTCTGAGACGTGACTGCGTTCCAAATGTCCTGCTGATGAATTTTGATTGGCTGTCAGTGTTTCCATTGTTCATGAATTCTCTCTTAATCCAAACGATATCGTTCACCACTATCGTCGTAGTTGTTGTTGTGGTGTGGATGCTGCCATCCACTTTAGTCAGAACACTCTTTATAAGTTATCGTGTTTGGTGTGAACAGCCCTGGAGGATCATGTTTATTAGCCTGGTAAACCATCCTGGTCGCGTTAATTCACATTATGGGGCTTGGGGCATAAAGGCCAGACCAGTGTGCAGAAGACGCATGATAATGTGAATTCACGTGACCGGGATGGTTTACCAGGCTACATGTTTGTGTGTGATCACTGTGACGTGTATGACCGAAACAACATTTAGCTAATGCATTTATTAACATCACAACAACTATTATTATTATTATTGTTATTATTATTAACTAGATGTTATTTGGAAAATTCTCTTGACATTTGGATTGAAAGGGTTGAAAATACGAGTGCCAGCTGAGGGCTTTGATCCATTCATGGACAGTAACAGAGGAGCGGTCTCATTAAGTTATTGTTCACATATAGTACCTATCATCGCTGTTGGGGAAACAGAAACCTTGTTGTTCCATATTTCATGCGTTTATGTTTTCGATGTATGCCTAATTTTATACTTTGTCGCATGACAGTGTTGTGCAAAACAATTGCTGATCTAAAAGCTGACAACACGTCAATATGCAATGCATTGTAAGCTTACCACTTTTGATTTATCTATTTTGAAGGTGTTCACCTATATGATCAAAATAGGGAGGCCAGGGTGAACTTTTTTTTTTGAAAAGTAACAGTTTTTTGGACATGCAAGGTTTCCACCTGACAGCGACAATATACCCCTGTAGCTGTACACATTACAGACAAGATGGTTTGTTCTTATCTCCATTAAGAGTTTTTGTCCGTCCATGTTTTGTTGTTAAAGTTGTCAGGGCCCTATCTTGCACCCTATCTTGCGCCTTACCCCTTATGGCTAAACCTTTTTGGCATTTGTTAATATTTTGAAAAACATTTTAAAATCGTGAAAAACACAAAATAGCTGATCTACATCTACACGTTGTGAGCTCGTAGATCGGCTGTTTGAACATTTGAAAACGTTTTTCAAAATGGTGAAAATGCTTAAAAAGCAAGATACGGTTCCAGTCTCTTCTCATAGGACCAGAATGCAGATATGTGGCAGCCTGTTTCCGCCTCTAACTAAACATAAAAAGGGGCAGAAATTCTTTCTCTTTTTTTTTCTCTCGCAATTGCAGAATTCTGAGTTTTCTTTGTCACAAATTTGGGCAAGGGCAATTGCAAGGGAAAAAAATAAAATAAATGGATCAATTGGATATTATGAACTTTGATGGATTTGCAAGGACTTATTGAAATGATTAAATGATAATTATTTTAATGTTATTGTGATGAAGAGGCTGTTAACGGAGCTCATCAAAATCGGATTGTCTTATATTGGTCCTCAGCACAGTCAATTTAAATCTGACGTTATGACACAGATTTGAGCGCCTAAATAAAAGACAGTTGGATTTTTCGTAAATATCGGTTGAGTAACTTCATCCTGTCTGGGACCCAGATCAACTCAGTCGAAGGTAAGATATTTTATATCCATTTTTAGGATTCAGGGGCTGAGAGTTTAAACAAATCATTCTTCAGATGTTTCTGGGATGTTTCTGCACTCGTTTGTGTGTGTGTGTGTGTGTGTGTGTGTGTGTGTGTGTGTGTGTGTGTGTGTGTGTGTGTGTGTGTGTGTGTGAGAGTTTGTGTGTGTGTGTGTGTGTGTGTGTGTGTGTTCCTGTAAAAATTAACTTCATTAACTTGTGTTTCTTAGCAGAGCGCCGCTACGTTGAAAAAAACGTCTCCAGAAAAACCAGAGCTGCCCGTCACTGCCCCGGCCCCGCCCCCGACTCCGCCCTCTGAGCTGTTTGAATATTATGACGCGGGAAACCACTGGTGCCAAAACTGTAACCTCACCTCGGGGTCCATGTTTGATTTTTTCACTCACTTACACTGCAAGTCGCACCGGAAGGTTTGTGTCAGTACTTCTATAATAACCACGGTTCTATGAACACCTGAAATATTGTCACTTGTGTTACATTACTAAGGGCTGTGTATAATTCACTTGTGTTACATTACTAAGGGCTGTGAACACGTTCTGAAATGCAGCATATATCTCTTGTTTTACATTACTAAGGGCTATGAATGCGTCTTGTAATATTATGTCAATGGTTTTATGTTTTCAAGGGTCAGGAGCATGGCGTGCCATAGGACCATATTTCATACAGTAGTCTCTTTCTTTGTTAGTAATACTACTAATAAAGCTCTTGTCCTTTATTGGGAGATATTACTGATATAACTCTATATTGGTAATATTACTATTATATTTTATTAGCAATATTACTAACATTGACTTTTTTTTATTGAAATAGGATTTGGGTATCGATCACTTTGCAATTATTAATGATAAACATTGTAGAGCATACATGGAATGTAACTCACTGTGTTTTCTAAGATAAGCTTCACAAGATCGAGAATATATGATATGAATTTACAGCATTGAGAACAATACAATATAAACAATACAGTAATAAGAATATATGGTGTAAACTTTGACTGGTAATAAACGGCACCTTTGCAGCCATTTTCATGATCAACACTTTTAAGTGTTTGTATACTTACTTAACTCTAATTCTGGGCCCTTTTTCTCAGACGCTGGACCCTTACAAAAGACCTTGGGCTTCCAACCCGACCAAAACAAGCAGCAAGACTTACTCTGCTGAAGAGAAGATGACCAAACCGGCTAAAGGTACTTCACCGTCACCAGGATTTCACCAATCCTGAGCTTTGTTTAAATGTTTTTTTATTTAATGATTGAGCTGTTAAATGTTTTAGTAATCCCCTCCCTTCAGGTCCGGCTGTCTGCTGCATCTCCTGTTGTTGTGTGTCTTTAAGAAAACCTTGACTCTGAAGTTCTGAAACACTTCGTCCGCTGTGCAGAACGGACTCGCGTTCGGAGCTCCGCTGTCCCTTCATCCCAAAAAAAAAAAAACCTTTTCACTGTTCTCATCAAGTCCACGTGGATTATATTATGCATTGTGCTTGTATTATGCAGCATATTCCGTTTAAAGAAAAAATACACATTGTCCTGAGATTAAATTCTGAATGAGTTTGACTAACCGTTGTCGTCTCATGACAGGTTGTGAGAGCAGGCCGGCCGGCATCCAGGTAAACATGAATGACTGCAGCCGTTGTTGCTGTCTTTCAGGTTAACTCTGCTTTGCTTTCTCTCTGTTTTTGTTCCAGGGTCCGAGTTCTTGCTCCCCGTCAGAGGTTTCTTCTGCGTGCTGTGTAAAGAGTTTTATGGCGATGCCATTTGTGCCGAGGAGCACGTGACGACGCACGCCCACAATGAGAAATACAAGGTACACATCGGACGTGGGCCTCCCTGGAGAGTTGACCATTGATTGATTTTGATTGAATACTTTATTAGACAGAAATGTAAACGGCACGAGGTACAGTCAGACACTTAGGCTAAAAGGATGACACAAAAAAGTTGTGGGGACTTGTTTTCATTGTGGTCCTATGTATTCAATTCAACATAGCATAAAAATAACACAATAATACATATCATCAACAAACATAAATCACTAGTATGTACAAAGGAGAAAAGGGAAACATGTCGGCAGTGATTGTCACCTCCTTTCCTCTAGTTTAACCTGTTTGTTAGAGTCTGGCTGTTTGATGCATATCTCATACTCTTTTTCTAGAGGTTTCAAAACCTTGCCATGATGTAACTACAAATATTGGAGAGAAGTAGTTGCTCTGTGGGCACTTGGGTGGCACAGGGCTAAAGGATTTGAATCCACTGCTGGTGCATCTGGTCTGGCCGGGCGTCTGTCCAACACAACAGGCTCTATGCACATCAGCCATATTGGAAAGAAATTGGGCCCCTTCCTTCACAGATGTTACCAATGATTTTAATGAAGGCTCTGTTCTATGTAGTGCAGCACAGTGGTTCTCAAATGTTTTAATTTCAAGGACCCCCATTAACTCTGAGAGTGTACGACAGGAACCAAATGGCTCCTTACGGGTCCATTTGGTTCCATTCGTACACTCTCAGAGTTATACACCCGTTAAGGGCCATTTGGAACCCCCTCAAGGAACCATGAGGGTCCCTGGACCACACTTTGGGACCCACTGGTGTAGCTGAGCGTTTCCATTGAGCCAACATGCACAATATCGGTAGCCTGACTCTGTTTGACCGGAATGGAGCACATCCTTAATTAGTGTCATTGTTAACACCTGTGAATGAAGTAAAGAAGCGGCCCAATTCTTTTTCCAATATGGCTGCCGTGCTTAGAGCCTATTGGCCCGTGTTTGGGCAAGGGAAGTCGGCTGGGGAGGGTGATCGTTGTTGCTGCACGTACTCCTCCAGGCTGGAGTGGCGCCTGTCTGTGGAGAGTTTTGAACGGGGGAGGAGCAGGACTGAGGGCCCTCGCAGTGGGGGCTCCTCACTGGGAGGTGAGCCAGTAGGCCACCTCCTCCCAGTGGGGGGCGCCTCGGCAGTAGGCTATGACTGCGATGGGAGCACAGAAATGTGTGGGGAGGAATTCAGTTTGTGTAATGACAAAATTGGGAGAAAAATAGGAGGTTATTATAATTGGTTACTCTAAATTTGAAAAGAATAATGATACTAAAAATAATATTATTGTTGCCTTCTACATTACAAACTGATAATCCAAAAATGTCTCCCCATTGACTTACATTGCACAGTGAACCTTTTTTTCACCTTTTAGTGAACCATTGCTGCTGTTGTTTCTTAATAAAAATGTTATTACAGTATTTGAATTTGAAGAAGATCCAGACTGGATCCGGATCTTCGAATAGTAAAATCAGCAGGCAGGGTTTTACATTTTTATGATAAGAATGCATTTGTTTGCATTCATTTGTGTGCTAAGTGACTTTGATACCTGTTTCACTGTGCAATGTAAATCAACGGGGAGATTATTTTGGATCATCAGTTTTCAATCAATGGAGCAACTATGATATTGCACCAATTTTTGAAGTTACATCATGGCAAAGTAACAACACAATTGATGAAACATCTGTAACGATATAGGTTTAGTTTGTATCTGAAGAATCAGTGATGTTAGAATGATCCACAGGTCTAAAACACCACTACAAAACTTCACATCCTGTTTATGTTCGCTGACAGTCGTGTTCCTCTTAGGTTGATATCACATTTCTTTAAATAAATATAACTGTCAATCTCAACATAAGAACATTGATAGATCTTTGTTAAAGCATTTCTACTAGGCAGAGAGGACAGAAGAAGCACTTCATGATTCATTTAAATGTTTATCTGCTTTTTCTTTTAAGATAAATGTTATGACAAATGAAGCACTTCAGATTATTGTCTTGGTTGATGAGCACAAATGTGAGGCAAGAAGAATCCAAACAAGTGTTTGTGTGTGTGTGTGTGTTTGTTTGTTGTGTCCAACAGAAACAGATGTACGAGAACCCCCTCTATGAACAGAGGAGGAACTTAGACCGTCAGGCCGGCCTCACGCTGGAGGCTTCCAACAAGAAACGCAAACATGAGGAGGAGCTGGGTAATGGCAAGGAGAAGGAGGAGTCAAAGTCAAAACACAAAAAGGAAAAGAAGGACAAAGACAAAAAGAAGGACAAAGAAGAGGAGGTGAAGAAAGCTGAGAAAGAGGAGGATGGAGATAAACCCAAAGCTCAAGCAAAAATCAAGAAAGAGGAAATTAAACCTGCCAGGAAAGAGGAGGAAGAGAAGACCACCACACAGGACAAGAAGGAGGAAGATGAGAAGTTCAAACCCATCAGCAAGAGGGAAGATAAGGGCAGGCACATCAGAGAGAGAGAGGAAGAGGAGGAGGACAGGTCCAGGTATAGTAAGAGAGATGAAGAGGACAGGTACAGATACAGCAAGGAGGACGACAGGTACGACAAGTACCCCACACGCTCCCACAAAGACGACGACCGTTCCTGGTATGGCCGCGGAGACGACCGCTCCAGATACGGCCGATATGGGGAACCCAGGTCCAAATACGACAGGGAGAAGGAAGACGTCAGAACCAAGAATGAAAAGGAATCTAAACCGTTCAGAAAGCCAGAGCCTTCTAAAGAGGAGCAGAGACCAGAACCCAAAAAGGAACCTTTTGGGCCTCAGCCAAAGCCGTATGAACCACCCAAAGTCCTGTGTGGTCCCAGTCCGGCCATGAGAGCCAAGCTGCGCAAGCAGAGCGCCGAAACGGCCAAAACAACGGCCCCGCCCACACCCACCACTACCACCACCACGACCACCACACCTGCTCCATTTGGAAAGTTTGTCTGGAAGAAGAAGGAGAACGTTTTAGCCAAGGAGGCTGAGCAAATCGCGGCCCAGTTCCTGAAAGAAGATGAAGCCGCCGTCCAGGAGCGAGAAACCATTCTAGCCGAAGACTCGTTTGCAAAGTCTGTGGCCGTCGCACAAGAGATAGCTCAGAAGCTCGCTGGCGGGCGCGGGGCCGCTCCTCCTCCCTGGACCAACCAGGGTGCCGGCCGGGGCAGGATCCGACCCAACCTTCCCGCTCCGAGTCCTGCCATGATGATGAGGAAGTCGGCCATGTTCTCCAAACCAGCTCCTCTCCCTTCCTTCCTCAACTACGTCTCTCCCAGACCTCAGCTCTTCGCCACACCTGGTCCGTTGGGAGATTTCAATCCTGTGGTACATGGTTACCAACACAATACACCTCCACCTGAGGTTCCATCACAGAGTACAGCTGAAATGAAGGATGACACCGTTAAAGAAACCCCTGCATCGTCAACACAATCTATGGTAACAGCCACAGTTCCTGTGGTGAAGGTGACAGAATCTGTGGTGATGGCTACAGAAAGTATGTCGACCAGAGCAACTGTGGCAAAAGCTACAGGATCTGTGGTAACGGCTACAGAAAAAATAATGGCCATAGGACCTATGGAAAAACCTACAGAATCTGTGATAGCGGCTACAGAAGATTTAACAGCCAGAGCAATTAACTACGCTTCGGCATCTATGGTAACAACGGCTAGAGAAACAATGGTAACAGCTGCAGAATCCATGCTAACCACTACAAACACCACCATGGTGGCAATAGAGCCTGACTGTTTCGTGCCAGGTGTCCCACGGAGCGAGCAGACTCGGGCTGTGTTCGTCAAACCGCCACCTTTCATGAATAGTGGTGATGGAGCTCAGAAGTCTGAGAAACTCAAGTCCAACCTGGCCGCAGCCAAAGCTAAAGATCTGTTTGATATCTTCTATAGCAGCATTGGACCCTCGGCTCTGGCTCTTGGCCCAACAGAAAAGAAATCTACTGGCAGTGGCAACAAAAGGATCAACTCTCCTGCCTCACAAGCACAGCCTCAGGCAAATCCAAGTCAAGCAGAACCCCCACAGTCCACTGTAGCCCAATCCAAACCAACTCCCCAACCTGTGCCACAGTCCCAGAAAGTACCTGAAAGCAGTCACACTGAAGTTTCATTATTGGCTTCTAAATCTGAGCCGGTGGAGTCCCAACCTGCCTTCCAAGCTACACCCCAAAAAACACCTGAGACTCAGCCACCTCCCCTTACCCAGACCCAGCCCCTTCCTGAGATCCAACCACCACCCCAAATCCAACCCCTACCCGAGATCCAACCACCACCCCAGACTCAACCCCTTCCTGAGATCCAACCCCTTCCCGAGATCCAGACACCACCCCAGACTCAACCCCTTCCTGAGATCCAACCCCTTCCCGAGATCCAGCCACCACCCCAAACCCAACCACCTCCTGAGATCCAATCACCACCCCGAACCCAGTCACCACCTCAGAAAGAAACACTTACTGAGACCCAAACACCCCCCCAGACACAGCTACTTCTCGAGACCCAATCACCTCCCCGGACCCAGTCACCTCCCCAGACCCAGTCACCCCCCCGGACCCAGTCACCTCCCCGGTCCCAGCCAGATCCCGACACCCAACCATCACCCCAGACACAGCTACTTCCCTTGACCCAATCACCTCCCCAGACCCAGCCTGAACCCCCTTCTGCCCTTGATTCTCATCCATCCCCAGATCCTCTTCTTCAACCCACGCTAGACAGCGAACACCTCCTCCTTCAGCACATCACCCAAGCTGAAGCTGACCTCGACCCCAAGCCCTCTCCTAAAGGTAAAAAAACCTCCCCTCAGGGCAAGAAAACTCCTCCGGCTCGCCGGGGTCGACAGACCCGATCTGGTACCCGATCCCAGACCAGGTACCAGACCCGCAGACAGCAGCAACAGCAGGAGCATTCCGACACAGAATCCGACTCGGTTCTGGAGTGTTCTGAGCAGACCTGCCAGGACGCCACCGGGCAGGAGACCAGTGACCCGGGTTCTCAGGCTGAGAATGTGACGCCCCAAGACGACCCATCTAATGTTGAGAACCCCGACAATCCCACAACCCCCACCCCCGAAACCTTAGGGCTCCCATCAGACATGATGACGTTGGGCTTTGAGTATGACTTCAACTTTGAGTAGAAGCTGAACCAGGGGCTGTTTTAATTTCAGTGTAAAATTTAAGATGGTCAGTAGATGATAAACCTGTTTGTTCAGTCGACCTGCAGGCAGCTTGAGATGTGACTCAACGGCTGGAGTTGAAGGACTTGACTCTGAAACCATCAACCTTTTTGTGTTGATAAAAGCAAATGCTGTCTTTTAAAACCTTTGGAGAGGTATATTTGTCCCTGGTTCTGACAGCAAATCTCTTCTTTCTCTTTCAAAGTAACATACTGTATACTGTGTGTGTTGACGAGCTCAGACTCATCATGTTCATTTCTTCTTCTTGTTTTATTTCCTCATTACGTCAAGACAAGGTGTTATTGATTACAGGAGCCACAGATCTCATGGTCACCAAGAAAGCCACAGATGGTAAAAGTAGCTCAGCATGGACCAAACGATTCCCCTGAAGAATGTTGGTTTGTATGACGACCTCATCATGCGATGTTCCCCTTTGTAGCACAGAGAAATCAAATATTCCACAACAAAACAAAAAAACATTAACTCATTTTTTATGTTATTTCCTAGCCTGCTGATCTGTGTACTTGTGTAGCTGAAAGAATCAAAAAAGACAAAAAAAAGCCTGTCCTGATAATGTTGCATAATTTGTGTTCAAATAAAGAAAATAAACGGTGACAGTTGTACAGCCATGTCTGTAGTTTCATTCACATTAAAGTCCTTTACATTACAGTAAGTCCAGATGACAGTAAACTATAGCCTCACTGCATGATAGAATTTAAGCTCAATTTATACTCCTCTCCCACGATTGTGTCGCTTACCAAAGAGATGCATTGTTAGCTAGACAATCTGTTGTCTGTAAGCAACGCATTCATGATGTGACAGAGGCATTAGATTGAGTTTGGAAGATGAAATGTAGGCTGTCTGCAACGAATACACCACAATTCACTGTTGGTCCTTCAGGAGGCCTCGGAACCATAAAACTACAATCACATCATGGGTCATCAACAGGGGGTTTGGGACCCCTAGGGGGTCTTAAGAGGTACTAGAGGTTTGGTGTAGAGGGGAGGGGTGGGGAGAGCAGACCAAGTACATAGCCAAAGGTAAAGTTGTATCAGAAAATACATGAACATGAATCCAACACTGATGGATGAATCCAGTCTATGAAGCTACCTTTGCAATCTATGATAAAGTTATATACAATTTATGTGGGGGGGGGGGGGGTCCCCTGCTTCATCCCTCTCAGCTAAGAGGTCCTTTGGCTGTCCTGGATGTTGAATAGTGTATTGTAGGTCTGCAGTAGCCTAAAGATCCTTTTGGTTTTTATTTTTTCATTTAAAAATCTATTTTTTAGAAGTAAAAAAAAAAATCTATTTTCATTAATTGAAAAGAAGAAACATTTTCAACAGAATTCAGAACATTTCATCAAACAACTTTAAGAAGTAGTGAAAATAGCTCTACAAGCTCATAACACGTTGCTATGCGACGTGAGCTTGTAGATCTGCAATTTTCACTAGTTTGGGTCCCGGAGAGACATCAGATTTCTCTTTTGGGTCTGGAGCTACAGTTTGGGAACCACTCACTGCTCTAGTTCAGATGTGTGGAGGTGATACTTTGATTATCAGAATGTATCAAAGGCACTCATCTGTGCGCTCACCGGGATCAATTCGCTGCTGGCGCAAAGTAGAGAAGTAATTGGCTTTCTGGGATCAATACAAATCGATTTTAAAATAATGATGGCTTTTTCATTTTGAAATTCCCAAAGCCAGATGTGGTACACATGTAAAAGCAGCAGCAGAGATCAGCTCACACATGGCTATGGTGTAGTTGGTATAATGTCCCTTTTTATGCATGAAGTAACTGCAAACACCTACACATGACTTCTCTGGGGACAGTTACAAAGTTTGACCACTAGATGGCTGTATGGTATCAACTGAAGAAAAGAATAGAAAAAAACATTTATAGATCTCTGCAGCAACAGACACTGTCTTCATTTAGTTCTAGGTTATACCTGTGGCCTGCAATTGGTACTGTATTATAAAATGTGTATCTGCTAAATAATTTGATCAGCAAGGGAGACAGAATAAAGTAACTTTGAACTTCAACCACAAGAAGTCATTGTGTATTATAAACTTGCTTTGCCACCCGATAATCCAAGTCATTGTATTTATGCTCTATTTATTATCTCTGTCACCTCAGTCTATATAAAACACAGGTACATGACAAATAGTGTTAAGTACATTTTGAGGTATACTTTAGTATTTCATTTTGTGGGATACTTATACTTATTCTCCACTACATCAATTATAGTATACTACAGTTACATTTGACAATTTAAGATTATGAATACAAAATGTTATATGTAGTGATAAATGATCATACGTTATAAGGGCAAAGTACCCAGGATGGCTTACCAGGCTAAACCGTAATACTTAAACTCAAGTAACATTTTAACTACGGGATAATATAACATACTTAACATATTTGTACATTGAAGTATTGCTACTTTTGAAAGGCAAACAATGTACAATGTGTGGAGTAACATTTTGACTACGGGATAATATAACATACTTAACATATTTGTACATTGAAGTATTGCTACTTTTGAAAGGCAAACAATGTATAGGAAGTCAACACAGGACTAAACTTTTAATTTCGTGGACCCCCCACGGACTGCTGTGGGTCCCAGGACCCCACATTGAGGACCATTGGAGTAATGGTAATTCAGACGAGGGTTGCTGACCACATGAAGATATAGGTAAGACACGTCATCCCACTGTGGGTGTAAATATGAACCCCAACACAACACTAGTGTTGGGGTTCATATTTACACCTTTAAATGAACACACTGTTTATTACAGTGTGGCTTTGGGGTTCATATTTACACCTTTAAAATAACACTGCTGCTGCACACATGTTGTTGGAGTTCATATTTATGCCTTTAAATGAACACTGTTTGTTACAGTGTGGTGTTGTGGTTCATATTTACACCTTTAAACAAACCTACCTGAACAACAAGGTCATGTGATCGAATCCTGGAAATGGAAAATCAGCATGTGAGCAATCTGTCTCCCTGGGGTCTAGTGCTGTAACAGACATAGACTCCTGTGTTCTTGGCTGTTGCTAACAATAAGCCCACTTGTAAAGTACATGAGCTAAATTCCTTTAATTAATTTGGGGGAATGACCCATCATGTTCATGTAGTGTCAATCAATATTCAGTTCATCTGTGCTTGGGTAGCTCAGTTGGTAGAGCTCTTGACTTCAGACCACAAGGTCATGGGATTGAATCCCAGCATAGGGTACTTGACATCGGTGCAATCTGGCTCCCACGGGATTACTGACTTTTTTCACCTTTAAATGGCCGTTGCCATTGACAATGCATTGAGCGCTTAAAGTTAAATATTTCAAAAACTACAAATTATTGAAACCCCATTCAAACTTTAAAATGTTCATCTTACAGTGGACATGTTTGCCTGAAAATGAATATTTGAAATGTTTTATAGTTTTAGAAATATATATACTATATATATATATACTAAAAGTTCAGAAATTTATAATGGAGGTCGATGACAGGTTTTGGCACCTCAAAAAAACACTTTCACCTAGAAACTCCATTCACACTTCAGACATTTTTTATAATATAAAAAACAATCTGTAATATATTATCAAACATCTAACAACAATATGAACTATAGTGTTAACAGAGTGACAATGACATATCACATGAGTCATTGTGAAACAATTATGATTCATGGTCACACACTATTACAGTAATATAATTCATTTGATTATATATTATTGTATTGATTTCATTTTATTTGAATGCAGGGTCATTCAAATGAGTCCATATACAAACACACGTGTTGAATTAACTGTGGAAAAACTTGAAGAACAAAGGCACTGGATTAAGTAAGCTTGGCTGTTAGCCTACTCCTGACCAGGCTAACTTCACAGCTAAATTGCCATGGTAACTAAGGTAGGCTTGCTTCAATTCTCCTTCGTGGAATCCACGCTAAACTTAGCCAGGGTGAACTGGCTAAACTAATCTTCAAGATAATTCAGCTTTCATTGAACCGATTCATCCCTAATCCTGGTTTAATTAAGCCAGGATAGGTGTTAAAGCCAGGCTTTAGCTCTAATTCACCTTTCGTGGAATAGGGCCCTGGCTCGACACAGCCTGGCTTGACAAGGCCTAGCTCGACAAAGTCGCGGGAGCTTGTTATTAATTCAGTTCCTACATTGACACAATAGTATATGAGAAAAGTCATACTGAACTCGTACTGTGTCATAAAAAAAATGAAGCTATACAATACTTTAGTATAAACAAAATGCCATACAGTCCTGTTGTTAAAAAAATACTTTCTTCTTGTCAGCCTAAATTGTTCACAGCACAGCTATCTATTTTTATATTTAATGTGGTTGTCATGGTTACTAACCATGTGTCATGTGTTTCAGAATGATTGGAGGGCGGAGTGTGTCATCAGTGGAGATCTGGCCCACCTGGATTGTCCTCTATAAAACAGGTGGCTGGACTTCACTCTTGTTGTCTCTCTCACCATGAAGCTCACTGGGAGCACTCCAGCCTTTTGGATTTTGGTTGTTAAAGGACAAGACCACTTTGGTAGAGGTTTGGGTTGTGTAGTTACCTTGCCATGATGTAACTCCAAAGGTGAACAAGAAATCTAAAATAATTGCTCCATTGAATAGAAATTGATCATTCAAAAAATGCTCCTCATTGACATTGTACGGTAAAACGGCTCTCAAAATCACGCTTTTAGCACATAAACGAACACAAACAAAGCCGACTCAGTCAATAGGCCTATAGAACATCACCAAAACCAGTACTGTTTTTTTTTTTTTTAGGGACGGGTCAATTTTTAAAGAAGGGTACCCCTGGAGAAAATGTATGTGCCCTAATCTAAAATGCCATGACCCTCCCTTTTGACAAAAAAAAAAATCAATGACCCTCCCTGCCTATAGGAGTGTCACGATATATTGTCCCACGATATAGCCTATTGTGGTATTATTTTTTTAATATTTTTTTTTATTAAAACAAAAAATCTTATCATAATCCTACTACTATAATTGACAAAAGCTCCGAAGATCACTCCACATGCTTCCACGACCTGTCACAGACTGTTGATCAGAGCTCTGGCTATTATTTAGGCATCTTACCCCACCTCGATCAGTGATCAGACTCTCGGCTTGATCGATTTGCCTATCAGACCCTCAGCCTGATCTGGCAGGTTGCCATAGCAACCAGATACAGGAAGTTTGACCTCTTTTGACCTAAAGAAAGACTTTCTATTTGACAGCAGGTGGGTTGGGAGGTTGGGACTAGAGGTTAGGGCCGCTTTGCGGCCCAAGCCTATAGTCACAGTAATTATTAATCATGTCTTCCATCATATTCAAGGTATTTTGGAGAGAAATGAAACAGACTCCAGTCACTTTCAGTTTAAAGCACTGCAGAGGGGAGGTGTTGTGTGTCAGCTGATGCTCTCGCACTCTCAAATAGGCCTATCTAATCTAAGATTGTTTTACATGGTATTACACTGTATCTGGTATTATAGATTTTTTTGAGCTGTTGGAAATAACTAGGCTGCACTTGGTTGGTCCAGATGACAAAAATATGAGGTTTGTGGGATTTATAGTTATGCAGTGTTATATTATATTATATTTGTTATATTAGTGTCTATGTATCCTCTGAAACAATGGGTTTATAGTTAGTGAGAACTTCACTTGTGTGTACAAAGCACTTTGTAATTGTGTTTTATAGTGCTTTATAATTGTTATTTTAAACTGAAGATGATGACCAATGTTGATGACACATGAGAAAAGAACATTAATAATGTATCATATCAATATCATATGCCCAACATCATGAATGTAACGTGAAATGAGTATCTTGACACCCCTAACCCTCCCCATCAAATACAACGTGATTTAAAACTGATAATATGTCCAATGTTTTGCTTTCCACATTGATTAGAACATTACTGTAGTCAGTCATGCTAAATGCACAGTGCAGTGTAGTAGTCTGTAGTGGTAGCAGAATGGACAGTGTTCTCAACTTACATGAAGAAAGTTGAGTATTTGGTAGTCAGTAGTTTACAACCTTTGTCACACTGCCCTTTTAATTATTAACTACAGTGACTACACTGTTGCCTCATGTTTTTTTAATTGGTGTCCGTGGACCACTGGTGGTTTGTGAAGGTATTGCATGTGGTCCCTGACCATGCATTTATTTAGTAATGTAGGAAAGTGAAGATTTGTATTATATTTTATGTTATCTAGTATCTACCACTAGTTGAGAAACAGTATGATGTATGACGACGCATCAATGTTATCAGTTACTTGGAAGTTGGATGTCAAGATCTTCCACAGAAATGGGAGTTAGAATTTCAAGGGAAACCCGTACCGGTTTACCTGGTTGAGTCATCATTAGTAGGAAATGTGCCCATATCAATTGCATGTGCTTTCTCATACATATGTTGCAATGAATCAGTTAACATGAGTTTAATATGGAAGGTTAAGAGAACAGAATAGGGGCAACCACCAAAGGAATGGATCAGTGGTTCTCAATCTTTTCTGAGCTCTGGACCACTAGCATATCTCAGTTAAATGATGACTGTTAAGGGCTTGATTTAATTCACCTCGAATTAACAAATTAAATTAAGGCCTTAACAGTCAGTTATTTAATTTCAAGCTTTTTCCCCCACACCACGCCCATATCCACCCTCCCAACACAACAGTGGTCCCCAGGTTGTTTCTCAGTCAGGGTGGTGGTCCAGCTGGTTCATAATCAGTTGAAAACCCATGGCTTACACGTAACAAATTAGGCTATCAATTATGACCTGATGATTCTGGTTTTACTTGTGGAGCTAGGCTGGCATCTGCACAACTTTCCATATAGATCCAAATTAATCACATGCACAGAATTACTTCAAATGATTATGAATATCCAGTTATAAATTGGTCATTGTAGCCTACCTGGTGCATGTAATTCTATGAGCAACAAAAACACACTTAAAAGAGGATATCTCTCTGTTGGAAATTGGGATAACGCATCTCTCTAATATGCCTAACACCTGTTGAAGTATGTTGCTTAATTGTTCAACCACCATCGTTAAGACGCTGATAGATTTGACTGGGTCGTTCACACTCGCTGTGCGTTGATGGCTTGTTAACGACCGTCATTGATTCTAAATAGACCAAGGTCTTACTGGATTTGAATCCGTTGTATCCTTTGAAATAGAGAGGGGGCATATTTTTTTCTCTCGCTGTGGGTTGATGACTTGTTAACGGCCCTCATTGATTCTAAATAGACCAAGGTGTTACTGGATTTGAATCCGTTGCTTTCTCTCTCTCTCTCTCTCTCTCTCTCTCTCTCTCTCTCTCTCTCTCTCTCATATATATATGTCTGGCCCTGTATTATCGCTGCTTGCAGCTATATTTTTTTATTCCATCACCAGTTTGTATTGACCGCAGTTTCATTGTAGTTGTTTTACCCTTTCAATTTGTATTTAGTAGTTGTCTCCGCCAGGAGAGTTTGTTTTCACTTTCTGAAACTGGGACTAACATTGGTCAAGCCTCACGTGACACGTGACAATACGGTGAAATAGTGTGATCTGATTGGCTAGTGACGTATAGCGGCCTATAAATACATGTGTCACTTTGAAAGAGTCTGTGCCTCTTTCAAAGTGAGGTAAGACAGGAATAATCACGAAATGGCGGATACTGTAACAATTGGATAGGACACTTACAAAGACAGGACGGATAGGACACTTACATAGATAGGACGGATAGGACACTTATACAGACAGGACGGATAGGACACTTATACAGACAGGACGGATAGGACACTTACTGTATACAGACAGGACGGATAGGACAGGACGGATAGGACAGTTATACAGACGGATAGGACACTTGTGTCATGTTACTATGACTCAGTAACATGTTCTATTTTTTGTAAGAATTAGAACATTCCCAACATTCCCAACACAAGTCTGCTGGCGGAGACTTGTGCTCCGAGGAGCACTTTTTCTAGTTTGAGTTGTTTTCAGTGAGATTTCAACCAGGAACCCCAAGTTTATGAACCACGTATTTATCTTTTAAGCCACGCTGGCATAGAAGATACAACTGGGAACGTCATACTTAACCCACCTTTTAGAATTTAGATGGACAGTGAAAATGTTTTTCAGGAGCTTTGAACCCCAAACCTCCTGCTTTCAAACCCTATATTTATCTATTGAGCCACACAGGTTTGGACAATCTGAATGAGAACGTAATAGTTAAAATGTTCATCTTACTGTGGACATGTTTGCCTGAACATGAATATTTGAAATGTTTTATAGTTTTAGAAATATACTCCTTTAAAAGTTCAGAAATGTATAATGGAGGTCGATGACAGGTTTTGGCACCTCAAAAAAACACTTTCACCTAGAAACTCCATTCACACTTTTTATAATTCATCTTACTGTGGACATGTATGCTTGAGATTTTTACTTTGTGTTTTTGGAAATATTTAACCTTTTAATGAACACACTGTTTATTACAGTGTGGTATTGGGGTTAATATTTACACCTTTAAATAAATGCACTGTTAAATTGCAGTGTGGCCTTGCAGTTCATATTTACACATTTAAAATAACACTGCTTATTACAGTGTGGTGTTGTGGTTAATTTGTATGCCTTTAAATGAACACACTGTTTATTACAGTGTGGTGTTGGGGTTCATATTTACACATTTAAATTAACACTGTGTTTTTTATAGTGTGGTGTTGGGGTTCATATTTACTACACCTTTAAAATAACACTATTTATTACAGCTATTACAGCTTAGCTTCAGAACAACATTAATACTGTAGTTGTTGCTTGGTAGGAAAGTACTAAATAGCCAGGGGGGCTGAGCGTCGGGGGAATCCGCTTGACGCATGCACGCGCGCGCACCTGGACCGTACCCTGGTAGCTCACTGGCTATTCAGTACAGCACTTGTTTAATATTTTTCAGTTGTTGTGGAACCGGCCCAAGCAAAAAGGGTGTCCCTGCAAAGTAGGCTGTGCTATTATGTTTTATTATTATTTTATTTTCATTCGACTAGTGACGTGTAAAAAAAAAAAGAAAAGAGAAGTTAACTGTTCTGTTCTGGATCAAGCTTAATCAGCCCTAGTGACTGCTGTGTGTGTGTGTGTGTGTGTGTGTGTGTGTGTGTGTGTGTGTGTGTGTGTGTGTGTGTGTGTGTGTGTGTGTGTGTGTGTGTGTGTGTGTGTGTGTGTGTGTGTGTGTGTGTGTGTGTGTCCTTCTGTATGACCTTCTGTATTCAGTCTTGAAGTAGACTGCATGGAACAACATTGTGGGAGTTAAGTGTCTGTCCCGCTTCTGTTCTGTCAAAAATAATTCAAAGCTGGCTTGATCTGCTGTTTGTTTGAATACTTAATTAGTCAGAAAGGTAAACATCACGAGGTACGTTAAGGCTAAAAGGATAACACAAGTCCTGGGGACTTGTTTCCATTGTGGTCCTATGAACTAGATTCCCTTTCAGGGGGTCTAGTTCCAGTCCACAAATATTCCACAATCATATGGAATATTTGTGGAATACTGTAATTGTGGAACATTTGCAAGAAAAATAAAGAGCCAGGCATCAGTGAATCAGGCACGGAAGCAGCTATTCACCTAGAAGGGCAGAACAATTGATGGACTCCCCCCAACACGAGCTGCACTGATTCAAAATACAAAGAGGGCTGGCCACTGCTGGGGACAGGCGATGGTTGCAGCCCCTGAACTCCCATCCCCAGGTGAATGGGGGTGGAAGAGGAAGGAGACAGGTGAATGCAAATAATTTAATCCACTTCTTTACACTTGTAAACCTGTGATCTGACAATAAAGCTGATTCTAATTTTGACAGGAGGATGGGAAGTGCACTGGACCACACATAAGCGAGCCTGGCCTGTCGGGAACTCTTCCGCTGTGGTTGCAAAAAGGGATGCAGTGGACAATGCAGATGTGTTAAGGCAGCACAGTGTACTGCCCTTTGCTACTGTGGTGGACTGTGCAACTAACATTGTGTAGATTATCTGGCTTTATTGAATAGACCCCTTAACAGACGACGTCACACTGCTAAGAACCAGTATGTGCGGAACCAGTATGTGCGCAATGAAACCGATGGTTGCAGCCCCTGAACTCCCATCCCCAGGTGAATGGGGGTGGAAGAGGAAGGAGACAGGTGAATGCAAATAATTTAATCCACTTCTTTACACTTGTAAACCTGTGATCTGACAATAAAGCTGATTCTAATTTTGACAGGAGGATGGGAAGTGCACTGGACCACACATAAGCGAGCCTGGCCTGTCGGGAACTCTTCCGCTGTGGTTGCAAAAAGGGATGCAGTGGACAATGCAGATGTGTTAAGGCAGCACAGTGTACTGCCCTTTGCTACTGTGGTGGACTGTGCAACTAACATTGTGTAGATTATCTGGCTTTATTGAATAGACCCCTTAACAGACGACGTCACACTGCTAAGAACCAGTATGTGCGGAACCAGTATGTGCGCTATGAAACCCATTCTATCAGGTCTCGCTAGGACGCACCTCACTAGCCAACACACAAGAGGGGGTTGGGGTGTGCTGAAACCAGCGCACCCCAAAACAACAGGTTGAGAATTGATTGCGTGAAACATTCACCTGTGCGTCCAGTCTCAATGTTGGTAAACAAATAATTGGTCTATATGTCATTAGGCTATGACTCTGTCTTTGTTGTGTCTTATAGTCCATTTAAAATAATTATGCAATACTACTACTAATAAAATAAACAGTGAAGTACTGCATTCTTGACTCTCACGTGTCAGTTTGAAAACATGTAGGCTACTGTACTACATCATTACATATTTTGATGGGTTTACAATTATTGAATTAACTGAGTGGCAGATATATGTAGTTAGGTAGTAGCATGTTGTAAATAGTACCACTGTATTCCTCATCCTTGAAAATGTAGGATTAGTCACCAGAATCAAGATCCTAGGTGGTCTAGCACCTGAGTTATTGGTAAAATGACAGCAGGTGGCGGCCATTTTGGAAAATGGCTGCCATGGTTACCACAGGACAAATCTGCGATGGCCCTATAGCCAAAAATGTTCCTTACGGCATGCCCTAACGGTGTGCCAAATGTCATGCTTTTATCGTAAAGTGTACGATTTTTGCCCGAAACGGCCGGAATAATATTGTGTTGAGTTTATGGTGGACGGTTAGCTTGGTTTGTTATTGGTTCATGAAATACAGATTGAAAAGTATTACATGAAAATGACAAACATCACTGAGTTGTTAATTAGGTGTGTAAGCCTATTAGTGATCTGTTTAATGTTTTGTTTCAAATACACTTTCTTTTCTCTTTTTATCCCACTATTTTGTAACCCATTTTTTTCACCCAGTGCCAATTGGCTAAGCTGTAATCATGGGCACTACTCTCCCTCTGCCAGCCTGGGGGAGAGCCCTGAACTGAGCTCAATGAGCGTGTAGAACTGCTATTAAAAAAAATATATATGTATTGAATATGTATATTCTTTTAAAGCGAACATTTTTAACTCAAATCTTTGCTTCTAGACGGGGGTCCCTGGAACAACATGGTCTCCCCTACGTCCGTGTTCAAATACATATCACTTTGGGGGTCCTTGACATGAAAAAGTTTGAGAACCACTGATATAGCATAATTTTTTTAAACAATTTGTAGACTCCCTCAGAAGCAAAGATTTGAGTTACAAATGTTCGCTTACAAATATATAAATATATATTCAACGATTTGCACATATTTTCACGACAAAAATAGCATATCTACAAGCGCATAGCCAGCCAAGGATATGAAGACTGACAGATGAATTCCCCCAATCACATGACACCCCTCTACTACTTGCCCCGCCCGTTCTCTGTCTCTGCCACATTCTCTGCTGTGAATCCCTATTCCCACAGAACCAACCTGGCAACCTGCACTGCAGGAGAGATGACTGAGAGCGACAGAGTCCCAGAGCCCAAACAAATTAATACTAATCTAAATACATATGGAAGCCACACAAGACAGCACACACACCTTGCCCATCATCTCAGTCTTGCCAGAGGGCTAAGAGTTCCTTTCTGATAACATTGGTGAGTTGCTACAAACTTTTGTTAGCTACTTTAGCAGCTAAGCAGGTGTTTTGTAGTGATACAAGGACAGGACTATTGCTAAAAATGCATTGCTTGATTTGTTTACCTCTTGTTCAGCATAAGGTATATTGAAGGACTTTGAATGAAAGAAATGTATTTCTGCAACAAAGGAATGTGGTACTATGGATAATAAGAACAAAGTAAACCAGAGTTGAGTTTGCTACTCTTTCTGTAAAGTGTGTTGAAAATGAAAGGTTTGAGTTGTACATTGCAAAGGAAGGTATTTGATATGACTGTATTTCATACATTATGGTTAAAAAACATTTCATTATTTCATGTCATTATAAGCACTTGAAAAAGGTTAAAAACAGTGTTTCATGAGTTAAAAACAACTGCTAAAAAAGAAAAAAGACAAGTTCATTGGAATAAGTGATGATGTCGAAGTCATCTGCCTTAATTCATTGTAAAGTAATTACAGTAATCCTGACTGATCGTCAAAGCCATGTTAAAAAGCACTTTCAGTACAGTTTGAATGTTCTATTATTTACATTTGGAGCTTAAGTGAGCTAGTGTTATGATAGCCACCTGTTGTTCTTGCACAAAGTATGGGAAACTAACAGAGTATTTTATTTGTTTTTGTACTGTCTTGCCAGTTCTTACGTTGATCTTTGGATCGTAATCAATTCATGATCATCAGTTCAAGTCTTTCGGTGGGGACCGCTACACACAACTTGATGAAATTGTCTGAAAATTCCAGTGCACTGCATGATTCTTTGATGCCTCTTATTCCACATGATGAACAAGAAAGGCAAAATGATTGGTTCTCAAAGGTCAATAAATATAAAGATGGATTCATTAAAGATGTTGATGCCTGGTTCTCAGTAGCCAGAGGACCCCCAAGCCAACCTCAGCTAGAGGCTCATGACAGGCCTACTGAAAGGCCCCAGCAGCAGAAGTAAAAGTAAAGCAAGTAAAAGTCTGGAATTCAAAATGTACTCGAGAAGCAAAAAAAGTACAGAAGTATTGGCATCAAAATGTACTTAAAGTACCAAAAGTAAAAGTACTCATTTTGCAGAAATGTCCCATTTCAAGTTTTCAAAATGTATAAAAATCTTTTGAAAATAGCAGAAATACAAGCTCACAATGCGTCGCATCGCGATGCATTATGAGCTTGTAGATCGGCTATAACTATTTTCAAAAGATTTTTATGCATTTGAAAACTTGAAAAGGGACATTCTGCATGAGTACTTTTACTTTTGGTACTTTAAGTACATATACTTTGGTACTTTATGCCAATACTTTTTTACTTTTACTCAAGTACATTTAGAATTCTGGTTTTACTTACGTATTTCTATATTGCAGTATTGATTGTTTTACTTAAGTAAAACATTTGAGTACTTTTACCACTACTGGTCTATCAGGGGCGTCAATTGGGTATAGCAAGGTATGGCATTATTCTCAATCATACATGCAAGCATTAAAAGGATATGCTGCTTGCTATTTTCCAAATGGAATAGTTACAAGACATGTGCTTCATAAAATAAAATCATGAATGTGATCTATGTCTACAGCATTGATTATTATGTTATTAAATTACTGTAAAATAACTAAAAATTCAAATTAGAACAAAATTATGGCTTTCACCGGGTATTATATTCTCCACAACACTTGTATTCCCTCTATCTTGACAAATGGTATATTCCCCGGTTCAGTAGGTCAGCACAGGTGCAATGCATTATTGTTAAGATTTTTTTCTAGTCAGTGGCAGACAGTTGTACCACTGTTTGACTAATCATGCCTGTTTCATTAAGTTCATCTTAAGGTAAGACAGCACTTGTCTTTCTTATTTGTTTTGCTTTCTTGTTGTGTGTGTCTGTGTGCCATGTACATGCTCATTTTTAAGGCATTATAGGCTTAGGTTACTGCTGGCTTATTCTCTTGAAACTGTTCTGGTCTGTTCATGTGATACTGTTGTGTTTTGTTGTTGCATAGTAGGCTAATGAATAGATTCAGTCAAATCTTTGGGGAAAAATAAATAAATATATATATATATATATATATATATATAGATATAGATATATATATATATATATATATATATATATATATATATATATATATATATATATATATATATATATATATCAACATATTTTGACATGGGAGTCCGTGGCCACACACATAATTTTTAGAAGTTTTTTTGTTAGGATTTAGAAGACATGTGTAGAATCCCCCAGAAGCAAAGATTTGAGTTAAAAATGTTTCCATTAAAAATGTATATATTCAAAGATTTACACAAATCTTTCACGATTAAAAAAAAAATAGCAGATCTACACGCTCAGAGCACGGCACTCTGTGCCGCACTATGAGCTTGTAGATCTACGTATATTCTCATGCTGTAGAATATACGTTTGAATATTAATCGATGTATTTATGTTTGTAGTAGAGGGATGAGATGCTGCATTTGAAAAGGCTTATGTTGTCTCAAGCCATTTGTGCACATTGACATGTTACAATGTAGCCTTTGTTTGACATACTATTAACCTATGAGTGTTTGGTGGCCTTTGATATTAATGCTGTCACGTGAGCCTGCCATACATACCTTAGCTTTTGCTGAATTAACACCACTGGTCTATATCAAGGGTTCCCAAACTTTTAAGGCCGTAGCCCCCCAAAATAATCCTATTTGAACTGCGGACCTTCACCCTGACAAGCACTTGGAAATTTAGGAATTGAGGCATTAAGTTTATTTTGACTCGGTTCCACAGATAAATATTGTGAAAATAGACTATTATATAAAATAGACTACTAGCTATTTTCAACATTTTTGCCTTGCCAATGTTTGACAGTTTTTTTTATTATAGTGTAGTTGGTTACTTTTTACGCAATAATGGTCTTATTAGTTCATTTTTATTTCTCATTTTAGAGGTATTAAAAAGGTCTTAAACGTCCTTAAATTGTAACTTTAGAAAATGTGCAGATACCCTGCATAGTACACTTATACTGTATGTTGGGTTGTTTACTGTTGAGTGAGAAAATAATGTTGCAACAATCGTCTGGAGGAGCCCCAAAATTTGGGGTTCCTCCCTGGGGGAGACTAGGGTTGGATCTGGAACCGGAGGAACCCGACCCAACATTAAGGAACCAGAGTCGGTTCATCACATTAGGGAGCGTTTCACACTGTCAGAGCTGGTTTGTCTGTTATACAATTACAGTACGTAACCCAGAGAGTATGCAATACTGCATGTATGATTGCATGTTCTGCCCATCAGTCAATTGTAATCCCTTGGTGTGTTATTGGTCACCCCTACACTATTGCTGTGTAATGGTACAGCCCTTTATATTGTTGTAGTGTTTGGCACCCCCTAGTGTCCCTGTGTAATGGTACAGTCCATGACACAACTTCTGCTCTAGACAGGAAGCAGGAAGGGAAACATGTTTTTTTATCCACAAACATTGCTACAGAGAGTTAGATCCCAGTCTATTCAGCCAAAACCAAAGCATTTAAAACCCTTGCTGTCATTTCTGTTGTTGTGCCAGGCAAGCATTGTCTGTAAGTGTGACTCTATTGATTATTAACTCCTTAGACCTGTATTAGTCCATGGGCCCAGGTCAGAATTTTCACTAATCAGGGACACTCAAGGTGGCAAATTCTAGTTTGGTATTTTGAAAAGGTCTATATCCCTAGATAATATTTCAACATGATAACCCTTCCTAAGTAGTAGCTTAGTCCTAGTTATCAGCCTTCAAAGACACCAACCATAGATCCAAAGAATGAAAAAATCGCCTAACCTTTTTTGAATAGAACATGTCATACAGAGGGAAAAAAACATTATTCAATCTCTTTCATTCACTTATTTAACCACATGAACCCTAGCATGCCTATTCTGGGGCAAACATTCAGCAAATGGCATGTCTACAAGCTCACAACACTTCACGTTGTGATACGATGTGAACAGCATTTTCACTAATCGGGGTCACTCAAGTGCAACATTTGCAAATTATAGTTTTGTATTTTGAATAGGTCTATATCCCTAGATGATATTTGATCATGATAGCCTTTCCCAAGTGGTAGCTTAGTCACAGTTATCAGTCTTCAAAGACACCAACCATATATTCAAATAATGAAGAAAGCGTGCCACTTTTTTTGAACAGAACACGTGATACAGAGGGGGAAAAAAAAAATACATTTCTCTCTTTCATTCACTTTAATAATAATACAAAAAATAATAATAATAGTAGCTTGAATTTATATAGCGCCTTTCAAAAACGATGAACAACCAACAGACAAACTAACAAACAAAACAACAAACAACTATACGCCATAAGCCTGAGAGAATAGGTGTCTTTTCAAGACACACAGCCTTAGGAGTCCAGTGTTGCATGAGCATGGAGCAGGAGAGTTCCACAGGAACTGATTGCTGCAGGTTTGTAGCTTGTACATTTCTGTGCACTTTAATTTGTTGACAAGACAGGAACAGTCTGGAAGCTTGCAGGTCCGTACACACTTGTAGGCCATACGTTCCAGGACAGCCATTGGTGCTGAGGCTGACAGGCTGGTAGTAAATGCTAAATGGTGCATTTATATAGCGTTTTTATCCAAAGCGCTTTACATAGATTGTACATTACATTCACCCATTCACACACACACACATTCACACACCGATGGCGGAGGAAACCATGCAAGGCACCAACCTGCTCAGAGCAATTAGGGGTTCAATGTCTTGCTCAAGGACACTTCGACACTAACTCTGGGGGAGCCCGGGATCGAACTAGGAACCTTGCGGTTTCCAGTTCACTCTACCCAGCCACTTTACCTCTGAGCCACTGCCACCCCATGGTGGTGCATGTGGAGTGGGCTGTTCATGTGAAACAGTGCAAGAGTTGTAATTGTCTCCAATGACACACACACATTCACATTACTGCTATACTACACCCCATATACTTCCAAGCACTGAGGATGAAGGAGATCTGGCAGCAGTATGGCACTGGTGAGAAGCGGCGCATCCTCCCACTGCATCAAGCAGTCTCTCATCTTGGAGCACCACTAGCCAAGACAGTGATCAAGGCACATATCCTGACTGGAGATGACTGCATGAGTAAGGTGGGGACCAAACATGCAGCTATGGCTTCTGACCCAGTGCAATATCTGACAATCTTTGGAGAGGCAGACACCTTGACTGAACAAGACACAGCGTTGACAGAGAAGTACTTGGTGCGTGTCTGGGCAGGGGCCAGTTCAAGTACAACAGCAAGACATTTGATGACCTCAGGGTAGAGGTACCAGTGCCAGTGCTGGAATGGATGCTCTCCCTCCCACAAGTAGTGTGATCAGAGGCCACATCCAAGGTGCCTTTCTGGTGCATAAGGCTTGCGACCTGTTGCGACAGCCAAGGAACCTCAGGCAAGACTAGCACCAATGGAACATGGATGGGAGGAGCACTTTGGTACACTCCTGCCATCTAAGTGTCTGAAGGCCTTACCACCAAGTCTGCTCACAGCATGCAAGTATTCAGGCAAGTGTGACACTCGCCGATGTGGGTGCCGTGCTGCTGGAGTTCCATGCATCATATTCTGCCATGGAAAATTTTAAAATCCATCCTGTAAAAGTCCATCACACTAACCAGCATGCACATATATGGTGCACTTTGAGAGGAATTGTTATTTGATTTTGAGTTACGATTTTATTTGTATATCATTTTGTAGGTCTAAATCACTCTTATTTGCTCATTTCAACACCCAATTAAAATCATAAAATATGTATAATTGTTATATATCTCATGTGTATGTCTTTTGTTATAAATAAAACAAATCATTATTGAAAAAAAAATACAATGAAAGAACAACATTATTGAGTAATTGAGTTATTGAAAAATTGCATTGACTTACATATTTCAATGACAAGATGCTCCTTAATGGTCAAAACAATATCAGAAAGGAATTATAAATGCCAGAATTAGTTTAATTAGTCTTATTACACCCGTTTTTAGTCCTAACAATGGCCAAGCTATGGCCAAGGACTTGGATTTTCATCATAGCCGATGGCGGCCATTTGGCCATTACGCCATTTGTGGCACTATGGCGGATGAGCACCTCTGTGATTTTTCATGTCTAGGTACCCATTGACTCAGTTCAAGTGAGAAATTCTCCTAACACCAAATTGCGAACGGTTCTATAGGCCAGGTACAGAACTACTGTGCAGATAATGAATGTGGGGAGATAATGGCAAAAACATGAATGTCCTAAAAAAGTATTAAAGCTACTCATTTGAAAAGGTTATCATGTTTCAAAGTACTTATATGGACCCTACAAACAAAATGGTGCCAAAGAGATTTTGCCACCTTACGTGTCCCTGACTTCTCGTCTGGCCCATGGACTATATTAGTTAACTTTGTTGTGTGAAGGTGATTTGGGATGTCTTCTTATGCTTAGATTTACACAACCATGTGGGTTACATAAGTTGTTGTTTGTGTTATTTTTCTTTTGAGAGATTATTGTTTAATGGGATTTGGTACAGTGCCGTGCTGTCTAATTGTGGTTATGATGGATATGTTGTAACTAACCAACTGCACCACAAATGATCTGTGTTTATTAGTATGGACTATAGTAATCTTCCAACTTTATTCTTCTTCTTCTTTCTTTCTAGATAAACTGTATTTTGCCGCGCTACTCCTCCCACAGTTTGTGCCTGAGAGACTGCACAGTATGCTTATTTAGTCTGCCGATCACATAATCACCTCTGTGTCCTGTACAGACCACCATCGGAGGCCGGTCTCTTGATGTGGGACCTGAGACGTCATTGAGCTGGACGTCTAACGATGACACACGAAAGAAGAGGACGCCTGAGTATCACTTCTGTTTGTAATCTATGTAATATCTGTTTGTTTATGTTTGTAATATATGTTTAATTTTGTTGATTTGCAGTGACCTTTGGAGTTACATCCTGGCGAGGTAACTACACAATCCAAACCGCACACACACACAGGCACACCGGAAAAAGTGGAGTGGATTCCTGGAGCTACCCCCCCCCCCCTCTCCTCTCTCACACAAACACGGTATACCGCTGGTTGCCTCATTCATTCGTTCGCCACCACGGTAAAGGTCGTGGGGCATTTTTATTTTGTCTTTATTTCATTTTGGTTAACCAAGGTTTCAATACATTTGTGAATAACCTGTTTTGAAGGAAGAGTGGGTTGTGAATAGTGACTCTCTTTGAACTGACACTAAACTGCGTGGTATTGGACAAACTGTGGACTGGATTGGGGATTATTTTAAAATACAAAGTCAAACTGAGGTTGTTTGTGTCTGTGTATTTCATTCATTCTGTTGTTTATTGAGTTGAAGGTATTCTTTTGTGGGTAATCAATCCCTGGTTTCAGGTTTTAAGGTTCATTTGGTTCTACTAATTGTGCATTTAAATCCTGTGTAAGGTTGGCTTTTAAAAAAGTGTTTTTTTTGTCCAAACTGGACTAAATTCGTGTTAGGCTTTGGCCTAACTGGCACCCCAAACAGTAAAATCAAAGCTAAACCGTTACATAAAAAGTGTCACCCCAGATGTTTAAAAGGACCTCAATCTCAAGCAAAAACAACTGAGTTCACACAGGTGCAAAACCGGATCATTTTCAACAAACAAAGGAACAAACAAGCAAAACTGTGCAAACAAGCTCAGTGGGAAATAACAATTTTATTTATTCAAATGCAATCAAAAAGGGAACATTTGCAATTTCAAAATGGCAAAGTTTGATGGAAACTTGTGGGACTTTGATGAAATAGAAACTCAGCACCCGTGTTGGTGTCAAACCCACCACCCTCAAACAAATCATCACCACCACCACCACCCTCAAACAATGTCAACTCAAGCTAACCAGCCTCAAATACATGAACCGGATGGAAATTCACCTGCAGTAAGTGAAATAAATCAGATCAATGAACCGGATGGAAATTCACCTGCAATAAGTGAAATCAATCAGATCAATGAACCGGATGGACATTCAACTGCAATGAGTGAGAAACGCCATACTGAAGTTCTGAGGGTTGTAAATACTGCTCTGCCCCTATATTTCTTTACACAATTTGGAACACACTCAATCATCAGTAGCAACATGCTTGAAAAATCTGGAAACCATGAATACAGAAATATTAACAATATTAACACTACTTCAGTGGCTGGAACTGCTGTTCAAACCACACTACAAACCATCTGCACCATCTGGTAAGGCGCATCAACATCTGCAGTCCACGCTACGCACTGGTGGAGGTAGACGTCGGGAGAACGTACAAGGTGACCTGCGAGGAGGATTTATGGGCAAATCTCCCATTAAACTCCAATTAACCACCTTTGGACAGCGTGAGGACACCTCAGATCCATTGCGTTATTTGGAAAAGTGCCGTGACTTTCTCGCCATGCAGCCCCTGTTGGATGAGGAACTCATTGTGACACTCAGGAATGTGTTGCATGGCACTGCCAGAGACTAGTGATGTAGTAGGCCAGGAGACCAACACCTGGGCGTGTTGGTCTCTGAGGACTATGAGGACGAATTGGCTGAGAGTTCGAACCCGAGTACAGGGTGAAGACGAAAGCCTTAGACATTTTGCCTATATGTACAGGTCTCTGTGCCAACGTTGGCAGCCTCAGATCAGTGAGGAGGACGTCATTAAACTCATTTTAGAGAATGTGAATCCTAAACTCACAAGCCAGCTGCGAAGTAGTGGAGTGAACACGGTGGATTGCGTTGGTTCGACTTGGACAATAGCTGGCAAAAGACAGGGAAAATCAGCGTGTTTATGACCAGAGAGTACAGACAACAACACCAAAAACAAGACAGGATAATGCTGTAACAGTCACTGTGAATACAACCACTTCTTCCAAAGCTCCAGCACCGTTCTGTTGGCGTTGCAAGGGCGCACATGCTCCTGCTACACGTCCCCTTGCGGATGATGGAAAGAAAAGTAAGGGATATCAGTCTTTTTCAGGACAAGGTCCCCAGGCTGGTGCCAACACGGTAACATCTGTGCAATTATTTCCCCCAAAGCTTTCCGCATCTCACCCACTTAAACAAACCTCAAAGAAGCCATCACTCCAATTGATGGTGCCCGTAGCGATAGGACATTGGAAAGGGAGAGCGATTGTGGACACTGGCTCCTCCTTCACACTGCTGAATCGGGGCCTATGGACAGCAATGAAGGAAAGGGGAAAAGGTGACATGACTCCTTGGACTAAGGGTCCCATATACTTGGCCGATGGAGAGCAGAAAACACCAGTGGGTCAGAGTGAAGTGAAGTACAACTTACATGGCAACTTACAATGGACTCAAGCCACTGCTGTAGGTGTTAGCTTTCGCTAGCAGAAGCCTAAACAAAGCGGAGAGAAATTACTCAGCCACCGAACTGGAGTGCCTAGCTGTTGTGTGGTCCGGAAATAATAAAATCTTCCGACTTTATTATTATACATTTTTTTCTAGATAAACTTTATTTTGACGCGCTACTCCTCCCACAGTTTGGGCCTGACAGACTGCAGTATGCTTATGTAGACTGACGATCACATAATCATCTCTGTGTCCTGTACAGACAACCATCGGAGGCCGGTCGTGGCTGCACGTCATTGAGCTGGACGACTGATGATGACACACGAAAGAAGATGATGCCTGAGTATCCATTCTGTTTGTAATATATTGTAATATATGTAATATGCGTTTGTATATGTGTGTAATACATGTTTCATTTTGTCTCGCAGTTGATCTGGCTTGTCTCTTTGATGTAGGACCTGAGACGAGGGTGTGGCTGCACGTCATTGAGCTGGACATCTGATGATGACACACGAAAGAAGGAAGACGCCTAAGTATCAATTCTGTTTTTAATATATTGTAATATATGTATTATCTGTTTATGTTTTTAATAAATGTTTCATTTTGTCTCGCTGTTGATTTTCAGTGACGTTTGGAGTTACATCATGGCAAGGTAACGACAAATCCAAACCCCTACCAAAGTGTGTATGTGTGCGCGATTTAGTGTTGACTATAGTAGACTATAGCTCTTCCGACTTTCTAATTCTTTCTTTCAAGCTAAAGTTTATTTTGCCGCGCTACTATGTATTGTAATATTGTAATATCTGTTTGTTTATGTTTGTAATATGTTTCATTTTGTCTCGCTGTTGATTTGCAGAGACCTTCAGATTAATTAAACTGTGTGACGAAGCAAGGGAAAGTCATTCATCATTGGTGGTTTTGCCATTACCTGAGGAGGAAATTGCAAGGCAAAATGCATGGTTTCAACCAAAAATGTATATTCTGGAAGGTTTTGTACAGGATGTACACCTGTGGCTATTAGAGGTGAAACAGCAAATGCACGTCATTGTTCAGAAGGAACCACCAATACATGTCACTGTTGAAAAGGAGCCACAAACACCGGTCACTGCTGAAAGTGAAATGTTGAGTGCTGTACATTCTGATGATATTGGACCCCATGACAGTATATCAAATGTATCAAAATCCACACACAAATCCACTCCATCAAAAGCATCTTCAACTTCATCTGCTCATCATAGCTCAGGCTGAAAAGATTGCTCTCATGGAACAGCTGGCTGCCTTACACAAAAAAAACATGAAATTGACGCACAACAGGAACAACTCAGAATGCAAAAGGAGCAACTTTAAATGGAGACTCAGCTGGCAGCAGCAAATGCAAAGGCCCATGTACTGGAAACCATGGGCCAAGGAACTCATCAAGAGTGTCAAGTGGGACAAACTCAAAGAAAGGAGCTGCTGCTCCAAAGGAAACAACCCCATTCAACCCAAATGCAAATACATGCCTACCTGATCAAACTCCACAAAAAGGAAATGTGACAATGGAAACCACAAAGCCTCCCTCCCAGCCACAGGTTGTGAGACCAAAACAACCACTTCATGAAAAAACTGCCAAAGACTCCTCTAATGCAATACTCTCTCCCCAAGCAAAATGTTCAAACCGAAAATATGATAAATCAAAATGTGCAAACTGAAAATGTGCAGCTTCATGGGAAAAATAATGTTCAAGGTCATGTCACTCACACTACACCCCCTGCAGGTGATATTTGTAATGTGCTACGAAGACAGAATGAAAAAACTGCTTTACTGGTTAAGCAAAATCTGTATTCCACTTTACCACCAAGAGACATTCCAGTTTATGATGGTGACCCATTGCAATATGAAATGTTTATCAGGGCATTTGAGAGAGGAGTGGAGAAAAAGACTGACGATTACAGTGACTGCTTACATTACTTTGAACAATATACAAAAGGCCATCCAAAAGACCTGATTCAAAGCTGCCAACAATATGCCTCCATCTCAGGGCTATCAAAGAGGAAAAGAGCTGCTCAAAGAGCATTTTGGGAATGAGCACAAGATAGCAACGGCATATATGGAAAAGGATTCTGCCTGGGCAGCTATCAAAATGGGAGGATGTGAAAGGATTGCAGGCATTTTCTCTTTTCCTCAGAGGCTGCTGCAATGTGATGGAAAATATGGCTTATATGGAGGAGATGAACGTTGTTTCAAATATGGGGACCATTCTCATGAAGCTGCCATACAAGCTCAGATAAATCTGGAGGAACAAGGCATGCGAGCTACAGGAGAGGCATGGACATGGTGCTAAGCTTTCTGACCTTGTACAATTCATAGAGAGACAGGTAAAAATACTGTCTGACCCGCTGTTTGGAAACATCCAAGATGCTAAGCAAACTACAACTGTCAAAACCTCAACCATCATCAAACCAAGAGACACAAGAGACATTCCAAGAAGAAGCAGTTTTGCCAAAACAGTAACACCCATAGAAACAGCAGTGCAGTCAAATGGAGTGGAAAGAAGTGTATTCATCAGCTATCATAATTATTGTCTTTTCTGCGATAAAAGTGGTCACACATTGGAGCGGTGTCCACAGATGAAAGAGAGAAGACACAGAGAGAAGATGGACTACTTAAAGGAAAAGGGAGTCTATTTTGGCTGTTTGTAAAGAGGACACTTAAGCAGAGACTGCTAGCCTGGTTCCAGACGAATCTGCCTTTGCAAAATTGCATCGCACTTTAGCCCTCGGCAGATTAGGTCTGGCCCCCCTCAATAGAGATTTCATTTCTCTCCCTCCGAAGTCGTGAGGGACCAATCAGGGCCCAGTATCCAAATGTGGGCGGGCTTATCACCTTATTGGGATCTTTTTGTAACCGCCCCTTGGAAAAAAATCTATCATTGATAGGGACCAGACTAATATCCACGCAGTGTGTCGTGTGATATTGTCTGGCCACGCGAGGCTAAGAGACTGCACAAGTCGTTTAACCTGTGATACATGCGAACAAAACCATCCTGATATACTCCACATTGAAGAAACAGATAAGAAATCAATGGGAAACAATGCTGCTGTCGTCTCACCTCACATGTGGTCATATTGGGGCCGGTGATGAAACCTCCATCTTCTCCATAGTACCCGTTCAAGTGAAGAGCCACAGGGAGACAGTGTTGCAAACATATGCATTTTTGGACCATGGAAGCACATCCACATTCTGCACTGAAAACTTAATGAGAAGGCTAAACATTACCGGACAAAAAACAAATATTCTTCTCCGCACAATGAACCAAGTGAAGCCTGAGACCAGTCACCATATCTCAGGTTTGGAAATAGCCAAGTTGGACAAACATTATTTCATACAACTCCCTAAGATGTTCACTCATAAAACCATGCCTGTTTCACAACACACTATTCCAAAAACAACAGGGCTTGTCACCATGGCCTTATTTGAAACACATCAAACTGCAAGAAATAGACTCTGGTGTTGACCTACTGATCGGCAGAAATGCTTCAAAGTTATTGGAACCTTTGGAGGTGGTTAACAGCCAAGCAGATGGACCATATGCTGTGAGGACCCTATTGGGGTGGGTCATCTATGGTCCCTTGATAGGAGACAACAATGTCAGGGATGAGACTGGCTGCACTGCTGCGGCTGTCAATCATATCATATATCCAGAAAAACAATCAAGACTTCAGTGAAAGAACAAGCAAGGAAATGGAAGCCAAGTCAGGGTAGGATGAAAGATGGATTACTGCGTGAAACAGATCTGTTCCGCAAGGTGGCTTGCCTCCCACAAGAAACGTTGGTGGTTATGTCCTCATACCCTTTCGCCGTGGTCTGGAACAGCAATATTAAAGGTTACATTTTCTTTTTCTTTCAGCTAGTTCCCATCACGGCTGCACCTTCCTCGATCATCACCTGCTTGTCTCTCTCAGCACACCCTAAATCTGCTATTTGTCTTGCGTTTCAGCATCCTTCTCCCAATGTCACCTCTCTCCGCCGCAGATAAACCATCTCTACCTCACCTCTCGCTTTATCCACCTCTCTTGCTTTATCGTCTAACCTTCTAACCTGGGCTTATACTCAAATGTAGTCATTTCTGTTCTCATCCCTCCATGTTGCTTCTAATGAGAATCGTAGCATTTTCAATCCAGCCGCCTCCATCTAGTTCTTTGCCCTCTACTAACATGACCACTTGCCCGGTGATTAATTGACAATGGTTCACGTCATTTATTTTCTGATATTGCACTAACATGTTTGTGCTGTCTTTTTCAGGTCATGTATGTCAGGGATGTGTGGTTGGAGGATGGAAAGGAGACGGAGGGTACAATACCTAATAATTGGATCGACAGGGGTATGGGAACCATTAGATGGCCAAATGCCAAACAAACAACTTACAAGATGAGAAAGGACCCCCAGGAGGACTGGCTGACGTTCCAGTTAGTCAAGATAAAGATGACTTCAGGCAGGTTTTGTTTTTGGATCATTTACTCAATAATTCAAGTACAAATAGTTGAATCAATGTTTACAGTTGAATTGTATAACTTCTAGTTAAAGCTTGTGAATGTGACAACCTGACCAGCCAAGCAGAGGAGGATGTGGATGTGGTGATAAGAGGGAAGAGGAAACCTGTTAAAAGACAAGATGATGACTGATGTAGAGTTCATATGTTTCTCAAGTAACTTCTAAATATGAAATGTGTTAACAGAAACTGGGCCTCACATTGTAGACCATTCATGTTCTATATGACGTTTTGTACTTTAACAGAATCTGATGATGATCCGGGGGAGGCGAGCATGATGGGTAACTTTCTTCTATAATCAATTTATAAGTCCAATATCAAAAATGACAATCAAATGCTTTAATAAGGCTGTCTATTTTAGATATGGATATGTTTATTTTTACTTATATATTGCCGCCGTATAGGTGCCCTCCTTTCCTATCGCACCAAGGAAGTTGCAGTCCAGCCAGGACAACAATGTGTTACTCAATGCTTGTTGAGTATTGATGTCAATTTATGAAATATGATAATGATGTATTGGGTACACACAACATGAAATCAGTTACAAGCTGATTGTTATGTTTCAGACTCTGAAAATCAAGCCCTGGATGACCTGGTGGATGTCGTGGTGGACACCATGTCTGTCGAGTTGGAGCATGCTGAGGGGTCTTGGCACAGGGAAATGTCTACACACAGTGAGTATGCATCACATTTAAGCAGTCACCTTTTGTTTACAAATCAATATTTGGTATCTAAGAAAATTCTTTGTCTTTTCCAGGCTCCCGACATGCAAGTGTAGCACCTCGGAGCAGAGAAATGTCCACACCCCGTGAGTATTCACTTTCTCCATTGCACCAACAAATTTAAAGTACAGTCAGTACAAGGTGTTACATGTTGTGCATACTAAAGAAATCATTACCATACCTAATTCATAAGCAATGAGTAAGTAGTTACAGGCTCAATGTGTTGAACTATGTGTATCAGAGGAGATGTGTGATTGTCAACATCTAAGACCAACCAGTAGGGGTAGTCTTTTTCAGTGTGACATGGTATTGTAGTAGTAGTATTATGTCCAAGTATTAAGTCTTTAGTAATGGCTCCAGCCATCAGGCACAGTGATGGCTCCAGACACAGTGTCAGATACCGGCACAGCATCAGGTCCAGGACCAGCCACGACTCCAGGTACAGCAACAGCTCGGAGGCACTCTGTCAGGTCCAGACATGATGACAGGTCACACCGCAGTGATGGGTCGAGGGGCGCGGTCAGGTCCAGACATGACAGATCCAGGGACACCGTCAGGCATGGTGAGTTGTCCAAAGGCCCCAAGTAATCAAAACCTTTACAATTCAGCAAGTAGTAGCATGCACCCCTAATTGTTACAATATGACACATTTATTATTTCTCATCTAATGTATAGTCATCTGTCTTGGAAAGTTTTAATGCAAAAATATCACTTTGTAATTTCTAAAATGTACTTTTGTTCTTCTTACAGATGCTACGCAGTGACTGAGAGGCCAACATGGGCGTTCCCATTGCCAACACAAGGTAAGTTCTGAGCTATTTCAATGAAGACAGGACACTGGCCAAGAAAACTGGGGGACACTTAATTTGCAACCCTTCTCTCTTCTGCCCTTTCTCTCTTTTCTTCCTTTACTGTTCTCTCTCTCTCCTCTCCTATCGGGACACAAACACTGCTCTTCAATAATAGCAGTGTTTTGTATCATTGTAGGGTGGTGTCTATAATGTCAGATAGCATTTTACCTGCCTCTTCAGCGGTCAGTCATGTTAAGAGAATTGAGAACATGGAGGACTTCCAGAGAGAGGAGCAACTCCTCAGTGATGTCCAAGCTTTTAATACCCTGGTAGGCGTTTACAAGAGTCTGGAAGTAATGATCAGCATAACACACTGTAAGATGCACACTTTTTATGTTCCTCTGGGGTATTTTCATGGACGTATTCCAACAGGTGCTGCAACTTTCCCGTATTGGAGGGAAGGACATTAAGGACTGTGTCCAAGTTCTTGACACTGATGTTTCAACATACAATATGAATTAACCCTTTGTGTGATGTTTGGGTGCGCTGTGGTTTTCAATGTCTGAACAATTATTTGGTTAATTCTTCTAGGTGAGGGCATGTTTCCATTCATATGCCTTTTTTAGCTTAACACCTGAACACTCTGTTATGTCATGTCAATGACATAATGGTTGAACATTAAGTGAACATTAGTAGTATAAAGGGTTTATACCATGTTTTACAAAAAATCCTAATCCTACTACATTATTAACATAAATGTCTATTGTTTTTCTTCAGGCTCTTCAGTGCCTGATGGCACAGTTCAGCATGAAGGCGAAGGGGAAAAAGAGAAGACGCCTTTGGAGAAGACTAAGACTTCTAGAGCAATACAAGGTATGTCACGTTGACCAAGGACAGACAAGCGGCACCCGCCAATCTCTACATTGAATTGGGTAAAACATTTCCTTCCCTGTTAACATTAGAAAATACAATGCCATCTGTCTACCGTTGGCTATCATAACATTTTAAATAACTGTGGTGGTTAGGTGTAGAAGGGAGATGGCTTTGTATTAAACTAGTTGTGGATGTACAAGCAACACACTTTTGCCATCCATCTTTCAAGATGTTGGTTTTGGGGGCAATATATGGCGAGCATTCAGGGTTCAGGGGAGCTGTTGGACGACCTGCTGGTGCCTCCCCCTAAGATCTTGAACCTCCTACCAGGTGGCAGGAGTTTCAAAGAGATGGTGGGAAGGGTGGGAGGAGTCATTATGCTCATGGCCTTCCTGACACATCGATCTGTGTATTATGTCAGATAGGGACTGGGACAGCATTTTCAATTGTCTTTTTCTACTCTGCAGATGCAGTCATGAAATTCGACCCAGAAGCCACAGAGGACCTCATAAGGCAGCATGCTCCAGCAAGAAGGGGAGGCGGAGGACACACAGCAGGCCTCAGGACTGATTTAACTTGAACTTTCACTGTCCATTGTGGGGGATCTTGGTGTCACAGTATTGTACAGTATTGTGTATTTTGTTCTGTTCTGTTCTGTTCAACAAAGTAGCTCTGGTTGGACCTTACCCTGGTAGCTCACTGGCTATTCAGTGCAGCACTTGTTTAATATTTTCCCGTTGTTGTGGGACTGACCCAAGCAAAAATGGCACTGTTTAGGAGGTTCTCCCTGCAAAGTAGGCTGTGCTTACTATTTTATTTTCATTCGACCAGTGACGTGTAAGAAAAGAGAGAATTTAACTGTTCTGTTCTGGATCAAGCTTAATCAGCCCTAGTGACTGCTGTGTGTGTGTGTGTGTGTGTGTGTGTGTGTGTGTGTGTGTGTGTGTGTGTGTGTGTGTGTGTGTGTGTGTGTGTGTGTGTGTGTGTGTGTGTGTGTCCTTCTGTATGACCTTCTGTATTCAGTCTTGAGCTAGACAGCATGGAACAACATTGTGGGCATTAAGACCCGCTAATATACGGCTACTCTTCTCCAGTGGTAGACAGTAATGAAGTACATTTACTTGAGTACTGTATTTAAGTAAAATAAATTGAGTATCTGTACTTTAACATTTGTATTTTGACTTTCACTCCCCTACATTTCGAAGACTTTTGACACTAAGTTTCTAGGAACAATAGTACATTATTAAGGCTAAATATAGTAAAAATTGCCGGTGACATCACATGGTGATGCGTTGTGAGCTTGTAGATCTGCTATTTTCAAAAGCCTTTTACACAAACACTTTTTTCTCCTCCTACTGCACACATGATCTCTGGACACTTGTGATGAAACACATCACACACATTTGTTTGGCCCGATGTTTTTTTTTTTTTGAGGGATGGGGTTAGACTATTCCAAACCTGGGTGGGCAGTGCTGTAGAAGGAGAATTTGCCCATGTTTGTTGCTACCAGATCGTTGTTAACGCTCCCTCTAGTTTTGTGACTGTGGGTGTCGCTAACTTTTTGGAGGTTTTTAGTCAGATATGCGGGTATAGGGGGCATTTCGGGCACATTTTCATTTATAATTTTGAAGACCAAACCCATTTTAGTTGTTTAACCCTGTCTTCTACCCTGAGCCAGCATAGCTAGCAAAATGAGTGGGAGAAAGGGGTGTCATGGGCCCCAGTCCGAGAAGCAGTCGAATCAGTTTGTTTTGGGAGGTTTGAAGCTTAGTCTTCAGTGACATAGAGATGTTGGAGTACCAATGTGACACTGCCACATAAATGTGTGAAATAATGTATTTCCTGTACAGGTATGATGAGAATTGAAAGACAGAGATACACAAGAAACATAACATACTCGGTGATAACAGGGGAATATATTGGTTAAGATACGGTTGAATATTTAACACCTAAATGTAGTGTACAGTTTTTTTGTGAGGTGATTATGGCCATTATGATTAATTTTCTGTTGACATGGTTCACTCATAGGGGGAGCTGTGAGGAAAAAGCAGCAAAAGTTCCACAGGAAGTGAGGTATCAGGAACAGCTATAAAAGTACAGGAAGTGAGGCATTTTAGGTATTGAAAAAGAGTGTTTGTTGGTCTTTGAGAAAGATATTTAGACATTTGATAACTTGTGAAACGGGACATTCTGCATAACGAGTACTTTTACTTTTGATACTTTAGGATGTTTTGATGCCAATACCTTTTGTACTTTTACTCAAGTCAATTTTGAATTCCGGACTTTTACTTGTAACAGAGCATTTCTACAGTGCAGTATTGATACTTTTACTTAATGGTAGGGTAAGTGATTCTTTGGTTAAAACAAGTGTTAAATAGCCATATTCTGATAGTACATTGCTGTAGAGCATTTGTTCAGTAACAGGAGTCTCCATGTCTTTCCAGCTCTTTAGTAAACAGAAAATGTTCTTTTAAGTAAATTAAGTGACTAAATTTGTCCATTGAGTTATCAACATAATGTGATGTACATGCATATTATTAGACTACCCAGGTGGTACACGGCAAGTTTTATTTTCAGCTCTACAAAGAACCTCTGTAAATTCTGTAGAATATCACAATATATATTGCATCTCAATATATCGTGATACAATCGTATCGTGACCCAAGTATCCTGATACGTATCATATCGTGAGGTTCTTGCCAATACCCATCCCTACTCTCTGTGCATGAGCTACTAAATTATGTCTGTGTGTGTGTGTGTGTGTGTGTGTGTGTGTGTGTGTGTGTGTGTGTGTGTGTGTGTGTGTGTGTGTGTGTTCCAGTGTTGTAATGTCTATGTGGAAGGACAACGCCCCAGCTCCTAGAGGTCAGCTAAGGTCAGGTGGCATCTGGCAAGCGTTTCCAACTGCTCAGCGATGGTTTGTTGATAAGACTGTTGAATTTCAGGAATGTGTTCTATTGGCCATCTAGTATGAGGTCTTAAGGCCTTGTTTTTAGGCATGTCCTTTTGAATGTTCAAATAGGTCTTTTATGTCCAAATTGAATGTATAAATATACTACAGCAGGGGTGTTGAAACTTTGATGATGGAGAGGGCCACTATGTCCACACTGCATATACTGTCCGGCAGACACCTCTTATCTCCGTATGTTGACCTTTTTCGTAATGAATGCCCTACTGTCATTCTATGTCACACACAAGTAGCAAAAATAGCCGATCTACAAGCTCAAAATGCGCTGCAGTGCGTTGCGTTTTGAGCTTGTAGATCGTCTATTTTTGCTATTTTTTATTGGAATCCTGAAAAGTAACATTTGTATTTAATTACAAATGCATTCAGTACTTATGTTAACTTTATGAACCTAAATACAAATACATTGGACTTAAAAAAGAAAATAGATTTTTTTATACGAGTCATTAAGCTACTAATATAGACTGAAGTAATTAAAGCGGGTCATGTTTTGAATTGTAACAGCTGAAATCAATAATATATCAGTATTCCGATGTTAACCTGCGGGCCGCATTAAGTGAAGGTGGGGGCCGCATGTGGCCCCCGGGCCGCCAGTTGCCCATATTACATCTTAGTTTTGTAACGACCGAAGGATGGACATAACTGTGGTGTTGAACATAGATAGGATCTTGAGCAATCATTTTCTGGCTTATTCCAAGTTAAATGAACTGAATGAATATGTTTGCTACGTTTCTTTTCAACTCTGATTTTTGCAGAGCAGCATGTTATGCTACAGTATGCGCCGTCGTAGAAAGGGTGTTACGTATCGAAAATAGAAGTTCACAATGCGTCCATCCGTGAGGGATTGTGGATCTGTAGATCTGCTATGCCCGGAACAGCTGCTGTGGGTTTATAGACCAATCAGAACGCACAGCTGCCTTTCACTACTTAACCCTTTTTGTTTTCAAATCAAATCAAATCAAATCAAACTTTATTTATAAAGCACATTTACAACAATCGAAACTGAACCAAAGTGCTGTACATGGTGAGACAAAAGAAACATCAAAAAACAAGATAGTATGCAAGTGTAACAACAACAAAGTCACAGATCACATACAACAAGAGATAAAGACATGAACTTAGATATGATGGAAGGCTAAGGAGTAAAAGTGTGTTTTAAGAAGGGATTTAAAAGCCTCAATAGAATTGGCACTTCTAATATAGAAGGGCAGGCTGTTCCAGAGCCTAGGAGCAGCAGCAGCAAAGGCGCGGTCACCCCTACTCCTCAGCCCGGTTATGGGAACCTCTAGGAGCAACTGGTTGGCTGACCTTAGTGCTCTTTCTGGAATGTAGGGGTCGAGAAGTTCAGACAGGTATAAAGGGGCCAGGCCGTGCAGAGATTTGTAGGTGAATAAAAGAAGTTTAAAATCTATTCTAAAATTTACAGGGAGCCAGTGCAGGGCAGCTAAAACTGGGGTTATGTGCTCTCGCTTTTTTGTGCCAGTAAGGAGGCGAGCAGCCGCGTTTTGTACCAGCTGCAGGCGCCTGAGAGAGGACTGATCACTACCGGAGAAAAGGGAGTTGCAATAATCTAATCTAGAAGATATAAAAGCATGGATTGCCATCTCCAGCTGTTTAGGTGGAAGATAGGGTTTGACTTTTGCTAGCAGGCGTAGTTCGAAAAAACTGCTTTTAACAACACAGCGTTTTCATGATAAATGCTCATTTGTATTGGATGGAGAAAAAAAATATTTGACTACATTTAGGCTGATTAATAGTATTACAGTGAAATCAACTAATATATGTAAATGATCTTGATAGGAATGCATGTTGGCACTAGGATTGCAGTTAAATCAACTAAGAAATTTAAGTTACAATGATGTTCATACAACATAATGTAGTTTACTCAGCTAATGAATTTAAGTTGTATCTATTGACTTCAGGCTAAGTTATATCAACTAAAATTATCAAGGAATGTGGAATGGAGTTGAGTCAAATAGCAACATTGATTTCAGTTAATTCGTTGTCTTGACATATCCCAGTGAGCCATAGTCGGTTATTAGACCTCCGTCTAAAACCGGGTTATAAATGGTCTAACAGTGAACGTTTTTTTCAACGTCCATTCTTAGCCTAGACGTTGATTAGCTGTTTTTAAGTGTCTATATATAGACCGTCTATATTATAGACCTCATTTCAACGGCCATAATATAGACGGTCTATACATAGAGGCTTAAAAAACAGCTAATAAACGTCTAGGCTAAGAATAGACGTTGAAAAAATGTTCACTGTTAGACCAGTTATAACCCGGTTTTAGCCTAGCCGTTAGATGTATTTTAGACGTCTACTAGCCTGAAAAATGCTCAGTGGGATCATTCTAAGGCAGCATGGACATTCATATATTTAAGTTGAAATAACAAGTTGGGGTTTACAGTGATACAGATGATGATAATATTCGCTCGCCCGGGTCCTCCCCACTGGAACTAAAGTGACGGCGTGGGGCAGCGAACTCACATTTCAAATCGCATTGATTGACTTGTGACATAAACAATTGACACACGTTTTGATATCCAGACTTGACATCAATCAGTACAGATAGAATTAAGTGCGGGATCCTATGAGATAGCGCATTGGTTCTCAAAGTGGGGTCCGGGGACCCCCAGGGGTACTTGAGGGGGTTCCAGGGGGTCCCCAGCTAAATGATGGATAGGAACCAAATGGACCCTTATGGGTCTGTAACTCTAAAAGCGTACAAATGGAACCAAATGGACCCTAACGGGTCCATTTGTACACTCTCAGAGTTAAATTAACATTGATTTTACAAAATATGTATGCTTATGCAGACTGCCGATCAAATAATCACCTCTGTGTCCTTTACAGACCACCATCGGAGGCCAGTGTCTTTGATGTGGGACCTGAGACGAGGGCGTGGCTGCACGTCATTGAGCTGGACATCTGACGATGACACACAAAAGAAGGAAGACGCCAGATTATCACTTCAGTTTTTAATATATTGTAATATATGTATTATCTTTTTGTTTATGTTTGTAATATATGTTTCATTTTGTCTCAGTTGATCTGCAGTGACCTTTGGATTTACATCATGGCAAGGTAACTACACAATCCAAACCTCTACCAAAGTGTCTGTGTGTGGCCGTGCGCGCACGCACGCACATATAAATTTACACACTATATGTGTGTGTAAATCAAATCATGATGTGTACGTAAATCATCAGTTCTGTTAAATCTGCCCACGGATATTCTGTAACTAAACAACTATACCACAAATGATCTTCTTTCTTTCTAGATTATCTGTTTGTTTATGTTTGTAACATATGGTTCATTTTGTCTTGCTGTTGATCTGCAGTGACCTTTGGAGTTACATCATGGCAAGGTAACTACACAATCCAAACCGCACACTCACACAGGCACACCGGAAAAACACACGGGCCGACCGGAAAAAGCGGAGTGGAATCCTGGAGCTACCCCCCCCCCTCTCTCTCACACAAACACGGTATATAACCGATTGCCTCATTCATATTTTCGCCACCACTGTAAAGGTCGTGGGGCATTTTTATTGTCTTTTTATTTTATTTTGGTTAACCAAGGTTTCAATACTTTTGTTAATAACCTTTTTTGAAGGAACAGTGGGTTGTGAATAGTGACTCTCTGTGAACTGACGCTAAACTGTGTGGCATTGGACAAACTGTGGACTGGATTGGGGATTATTTTACAATACAAAGTCAAACTGAGGTTTTTTTGTGTCTGTGTATTTCATTCATTCTGTTGTTTATTGAGTTGAAGGTATTCTTTTGTGGGTAATCAATCCCTGGTTTCAGGTTTTAAGGTTCATTTGGTTCTACTAATTGTGCATTTAAATCCTGTGTAAGGTTGGCTTTTTAAAAAAATGTTTTTGTCCAAACTGGACTTAATTCGTGTTAGGCTTTGGCCTCACCCCAGATGTTTAAAAGGACCTCAATCTCAAGCAAAAACAACTTTGTTCACACAGGTGCAAAACCGGATCATTTTCAACAAACAAAGGAACAAACAAGCTAACCTGTGCAAATAAGCTCAGTGGGAAATAACAATTTTATGTATTCAAACGCAATCAAAAAGGGAACATTTGCAATTTCAATATGGCAAATTTTGATGGAAACATGCGGGACTTTGATGAAATGGAAACTCAACACCCGTGTTGGTGTCAAACCCACCACCCTCAAACAAATCACATCCACCACCACCACCACCCTCAAACAAATCAGCCTCAAACAATGTCAACTCAAGCTAACCAGCCTCAAATACATGAACCGGATGGCAATGCACCTGCAATAAGTGAAATTAATGAGATCAATGAACCGGATGGACATTCAAGTGCAATGAGTGAAATAATTCAAATTAATGAACAGGATGGACATTCAACTGCAATGAGTGAAATAATTCAAATCAATGAACCGGATCAAATCCACGAGCCAGATGGACAATCAATCAATTACAGTATAATTGATATGGACATTTGCGGCAATGTCACACCCGACCTTGCGGCCGACCTCTTTTATAGCACCGGGACCCACATTGGTGGAACTGCCCACATTGGTGGAACTGGCTGATGCTATGGAAGGAATGCGTATTGCCCATCACCACCTGGAAACAATGGTCAAAATTTCCAACAAATAAAGAGATAGCAAGAACGTAATACAGAGTCACTGAGAGATGTCAAGGACAGCCTCACTCACACATTACAATCACTGAGTGCTCAAAATCTCACCAAAATGCAGGATGAAATGAGAGCATTTAAGGACACCATGGTACACACAATAACCACAACGAGGTCCACCAGACTGCATAAAGAAATGACTACTGTAGAGTTCATCTGTTTCTCAAGTCATTTCTATGTGTTAACAGAAACTGTGAAATGTGTTAACAGAAACTGGGCCTCACATTGTAGACCATGTGTTGTACTTTAACAGAATCTGATGTTGATCTGTACCTTTTTTCAATAATCAATTTATAAATCCAATGTCAATCAAATGCTTTAAGGCTGTCTATTTTTGATATGGTTATTTTTACTTTATAGTGCATCCGTATAGGTGATCTCCTTTCCTATTGCACCATGGAAGTTGCAGTCCAGCCAGGACAACAATGTGTTACTCAACGCTTGTTGAGTATCGATGTCAATTTATGAAATATGATACTGATTTATTGGGTCCACACAACAATGAAATCAGTTACAAGCTGATTGTTTTGTTTCAGACTCTAAAAATCAAGCCCTGGTGGATGTCGTGGTGGACACCATGTCTGTCGAGTCTACACACAGTGAGTATGCATCACATTTAAATAGGCTCCAGGCTCCAGACATGCAAGTTTAGCACCTCGGAGCAGAGAAATGTCTACGACCCTTTCTCCATTGCACCAACACATTTAAAGTAATTCAGTACAAGGTGTTACATGTTGTGTATACTAAAAAAAGCATTGCCATACCTAATTCACAAGCAGCTGTGAGTAAGTAGTTACAGGCTCAATCACGTGTTTCAGACTTGCCTCGCCCGGTGGAGCGTGCTGAGGGATCGCGGTGCAGGGAAATGTCTACACACAGTGAGTATGCATCACATTTAAACGTTTACCTTTTTGTTTACAAATCAATATTTGGAATCTAAGCATATTTTTTGTCTTTTCCAGCCTCTGGACATGCAAGCCTAGCACCTCGGACCAGAGAAACGTCCTCCACACCCAGTAAGTATTCGTCACATTTTAAAAGGTCACCTTTTTACTTACTAACGGAGCCATGTTAAATCTAAGAACATGTGTGTTCTTCAAGAGCTCAACAAGCAAACCAAAAAGCAGCTAGAGGTCCTCCAAGGCATGGCTATCGCTCCAGGTAAGTTTAGGGCACAGCATCAGTAGCGACTGACTTCTACTGGTTTGTCTCCAGCCCTTATCGCTGACCTATTGATTCCCTACAGCTTGGTCTAGGCCACCTGTCAGCAGAGGACATGTGTGATTGTCAACATCTAAGACCAACCAGTAGGGGTGAGTCTCTTTCAGTGTAACATGGTATTGTAGTGGTATGTCCAAAAATGAAATGGCCACAAATGTTCTAGGTCCAGTGATAGATCCAGCATCAGGTCCAGGCACGGTGATGGCTTCAGACACAGTGTCAGATACCGGCACAGCATCAGGTCCAGGACCAGCCACGACTCCAGGTACAGCAACAGCTGTGGCTCGAGGCACTCTGTCAGGTCCAGACAGGATGACCGGTCACACCGCAGTGATGGGTCGAGGGAAACGTCAGGTCCAGACATGACAGATCCAGGGACACCGTCAGGCATGGTGAGTTGTCCAAAGGCCCCAAGTAATGAAGACCTTTATAATTCAACAAGTAGTATTGTGCACCCCTAATTGTTACAATATGACAGATTTATTATTTCTCCTGGGTACGATTTATAGTCATCTGTCTTGGAAAGTTGTAATGCTAAAAATATCGCTTTGTAATTTCTAAGACATACTTTTTGTTCTTATTACAGGTGCTATGCAGAGACTGAGAGGCCAACATGGGCATTGCCAACACAAGGTAAGTTCTGAGCTATTTCAATGAAGACAGGACACTGGCCAAGAAAACTGGGGGACACTTTTAATTTGCAACCCTTCTCTCTTCTGCCCTTTCTCTCCTTTCTTCCTTTACTGTTCTCTCTGTCCTTGTCTCCTCTCCTATCGGGACACAAAAACTGCTCTTCAATTGTAGCAGTGTTTTGTATTATTTTAGGTGGTGTCTATAATGTCAGATAACATTTATTTGTGTTAATATACACTTACTTATGTTTCAGTATACCAGAAGAAAGTCCTAACCATATTAATAAACATTAAAGAACCTGCCTCTTCAGCGGCCAGCCTCCAGAGAGAGGAGCAACTCCTCAGTGATGTCCAAGCTTTTAATACCCTGGTAGGCTTTACAAAAGTCTGGAAGTAATGAACAGCATAAGATGCACTTGCACACTTTTTATGTTCTTCTGGGGTATGTCAGTGAAAGTTTTCATGGACTTCCAACAGGTGCTGCAACTTTCCCGTAATGGAGGGAAGGACATTAAGGACTGTGTCCACAAAGTTATTGACCGGTATGTTTCAACATGCACTATGAATTAACCCCTGTGTGATGTTTGGGTGCGCTATGGTTTTCAATGTCTGAACACTTATTTGGTTAATTCTTCTAGATGAGGGCCTGACTGCATGTTTCTATTAATTTGCCTTTTGTTTAGCTTAACACCTGAACCCTCTGTTATGTCATGTCAATGACATAATGGTTGAACATTAAGTTAAAATTAGTAGTATAAACGGTTTATACCATGTTTTACAATAAATCCTAGTCCTACTACATTATTAACATAAATGTCATTTGTTTTTCTTTTTCATCAGGCTCTTCAGTAACAGCCTGATGGCACAGTTGAACATGAAGGGGAAGGGGAAAAAAGAGAAGACTGCTTTGGAGAAGACTAAGAGGACCTTTTAGAGCAATACAAGGTAAGCCCATATTTCATGTTGACCAAGGACAGACAAGTGGCACCCGCCAATCTCTAAATTTAATTGGGTAAAACATGTCCTTCCATGTTGACATAAAAAAATACAATGCCAACTGTCTACCGTTACCGTTGCTATCATAACATTTTAAATAACTGTGGTGGTTAGGTGTAGAAGGGAGATGGCTTTGTATTAAACTAGTTGTGGATGTACAAGCATTTTTGCATGTCAATATGGAGACTCACAATCAGTTTTATTGTCACTTCCACAATACACACTAGGCATACAGGGGAGCAAAATACCATTCTCCACAACTCATGGTGCACATTAAAAAGAGGCAAACATTAAAAAGTAAAGCGCAGACAACATTGGTAAAAAGTGCTGATGCATTCCATCTTTCAAGATGTTGGTTTTGGGGGCAATATATGGCGAGCATGGGTTCAGGGTTCTGATGGTTTGGGGCAGCTGTTGGATGACCTGCTGGTGCTTCCCCCTGAGCTCTTGAACCTCCTACCAGATGGCAGGAGTTCAATCGAGCTGTGTATTATGTCAGATAGGGACTAGGACAGCATGTTGCCGTTGCACATTTTTTATTGTCTTTTTCTACTATGCAGATGCAGTCATGAAATTCGACCCAGAAGCCACAGAGGACCTCATAAGGCAGCATGCCGCAGACCACCTCAAGCATGCTCCAGCGAGAAGGGGAGGCGGAGGACACACAGCAGGCACTCAGGACTGATTTAACTTGAACTTTCACTGTCCATTGTGGGGGATCTTAGTGTCACAGTATTGTACAGTATTGTGTAATTTGAACTTGTGTTCTGTTCAACGAAGTAGCTCTGGTTGGACCGAACCCTGGTAGCTCACTGGCTATTCAGTACAGCACTTGTTTAATATTTTTCAGTTGTTGTGGAACCGGCCCAAGCAAAAAGGGTGTCCCTGCAAAGTAGGCTGTGCTATTATGTTTTATTATTATTTTATTTTCATTCGACTAGTGACGTGTAAAAAAAAAGGAAAAGAGAAGTTAACTGTTCTGTTCTGGATCAAGCTTAATCAGCCCTGTGTGTGTGTGTGTGTGTGTGTGTGTGTGTGTGTGTGTGTGTGTCCTTCTGTATGACCTTCTGTATTCAGTCTTGAAGCAGACTGCATGGAACAACATTGTGGGAGTTAAGTGTCTGTCCCGCTTCTGTTCTGTCAAAAATAATTCAAAGCTGGCTTGATCTGCTGTTTGTTTGAATACTTAATTAATCAGAAAGGTAAACGTCATGAGGTACGTTAAGGCTAAAAGGATAACACAAGTCCTGGGGACTTGTTTCCATTGTGGTCCTATGAACTAGATTCCCTTTCAGGGGGTCTAGTTCCAGTCCACAAATATTCCACAATCATATGGAATATTTGTGGAATACTGTAATTGTGGAACATTTGCAAGAAAAATAAAGAGATAATAAGGAAATAAGTGAGTATTGAATTGTGATTTATTTGTAAACCTCTGTGTACTGTATTCCCAGTTTTCAGAAGGTGGCATAACCATTTGATCCTGTTCATTTTCCTGTAGCTTTGTTTGATTAGCTTAGCAGCATGTTAACTACTAACTATGTTAAAGCTACAGGAAAATGAACAGGAAATGGGGATTACAGTTATGCACCGAGCCTAGAAAAAGTGTACAAAAGATGTCTATAATTAGTCTAAATTTGACGTAGAAAAGATGACCACATTTGGACTAGAATAAGCCCTTATATAGAGGTTTGGACGTTCAGAAGACGTCAGACAAAGACGCAATAAAAACTTTCCTTCTGCACCCTCCAGGGAACAAAATGGGACGTTCAAAAATGACCTCTCATTGCACATTGGGAATAAAATAATATACTGTATATGTGAAAACATCTGTTCCATTCCTGTTGTCCCCTGAAGATGAAAAGGTCGAGCTCGTTTCCCTGACCCCCAATTGTTATAATCGATCGTTCCTTCCGACCGACGGAGAGGCATACCGGACCGAGGTGGAAGGGCAACACTGCCCTCTAGTGGATAAATCCAGTTTGTTCATGCACATGTTAACCCAGAGTACAGAAGTCCTGATTTCACTCGTCCATCCCCTGGGTCGTAAAGTAATTTCCCTATGGAGAATAACATTGGGTCATCATAGAATCGTCTCATATAAGAATTGTGGTCCAAAAATAAACAAACTGCCTCGGCGATATTGTCAGGGAGGAGCCTCTGCATCGTTTATGATAGTCAGTCACCAGTCCGTTTCTGGCGAAAATTTAACTAATTCGGCAGAAGTAACATTAGCGTTTTCTCACCGTCAGTTGATGCTTCATATCCATAGGAGTAAAACCGCCGGGGTCATTTGTTTATTTTTGGAACACAGTTCTTATTTGACGCGATATTAAACACGTCTATGGGAATTCAGAACGGGGGGAAAAGGTTTTAAATCTTCTAAAGGTCTAAGGTATTCTCTAAAATTCAAATGGTAGCCGATATGTCCTAAGTAGGCCGAACGTTGTAGAGTTGGAACGGAGTTTGTAGCTAAGTATATATATATTCTGAATGTCTGACCTAATCATTGCTATGGTTGTGTAGGGGAGTGATAGACTGGTGTACTGCATTGGTCGGGTCTTGAACCTGCAACCTTCGGCTCACCAGGCAGTGACTCTATCCATTCACCTACGGCGGTCTTCTTTAGCCTAGTAAAGCAGTGGACTAAGTCAGGGTCACAAGTACTAGCGTGGCTAGGACTAGTTGCCGCGGTCCCACACAATAGGGCTAATGGCTAAAGGACCTGTGTCGGTCAGATAGGTTACTCACTCAAGAGAGGGTGCAGGGAGTGGGCGCGGGGGCTTCTTACCCCGTGGTTTCCAGACAATAAAGCGGAGGGGTTATAGAACAAATATAAACGGGCAGCTGAAATATTACAGAAAGATTGAGGGAGGGGCGGAGCTAGAGAGGAAGGGGCGGAGCTAGAGAGGAAGGGGTGGAGCCAGAGAGGAAGGGGTGGAGCTAGAGAGAGGAAGGGGCGGAGCTAGAGGGGAAAGGGCAGAGCCAGAAAGGAAGGGGCGGAGCTAGAGAGAGGAAGGGGTGGAGCTAGAGGGGAAGGGGCGGTGCTAGAGAGACAATATAATATAGACACTGACACTATATATAATATAGACACTATATTGTAGTGACACTAACACTATAATATAGACACACTAACACTATAATATAGACACACTAACACTATAATCTATATAATCTATAGACACTATTAGTAAGTATATTAGTTATATATTAGTATTAGTAAGTATATAGAAAAACAAGTTTTTAAATTGCCTGAAACGTACTCCTAACAGTTTTTTGGGGGGACGATTTTGGCCTCCACACTTAGTGATTTTTTCGGATTTAACTTTCGTTTCTGTAAAATAAATTTTACCGAAACGAAAATTACCAATCGACTCTAAATTGCCTGAAACATACTCCTAACAGGTTTTTGGGGGGAGTATTTTGGCCTCCACACTTAGTGATTTTTTCGGATTTAACTTTCGTTTCGGTGGTGACCAACTGTCGTTTCGGTAGTTTGATTACAAAGTGTAAGTTGTGTAAAAAAAAGTCTGACTATACTAAGTTGTTATTTGTTTGTTTAAGTCAGGCTATACTCTACTCAGAGTCATAAGTTTACAAAATGTACTAAAGTACAGTGAACGTCTGTGCGGTTTGTCTTCATCACTGAAAATAACGTACATGTAAACAGATATAAAACTGCTGTCATGTGCAGTTGGGGTGAAGAAACACAACCATCTCACTCCTAATAGTACCTATTTGATTTGACATCCTGAACTTGCTGCTGTGGCTGAGGCTTGAACCTGTTACCTGCGGCTCACTAGTCAGTGACTCTATCCATTCACCTACAGCTGTTTCCTTGGAATCTGTGGTTCTAAAACGTTTTGTTGTCAACCCCCCAAATTGACATGTATTTGGGCAGTGGACCCCAATGTGAAAAGATGTAGTGTCAGGGCCCCCCATGAAAAAGATTTATATTTATGCTGTAACACATTTTTTTAAAGTTATTTGTCTTGTTTGTTGTTCAAGTCAAAGGACCAGGAAGGCTGTACTTGTCAGCCATCTGTTAGCTCAATGGGTTGAGACGCAGTATTCATGATCCAGAGGCCATGAGTTCAAATCCCATTGATGTCTTTCCTATGAGTCTTTCTGTTGCAGACTGGCTTCCAGAAGATCAACTGAAAACCACCAGGAAGGCTGTGTTTGTCATCCAACTGTTAGCTCAATGGGTTGAGACGCAGTATACATGATCCAGAGGCCATGAGTTCAAATCCTACTGGTGTCTTTACTGTGATGCTTTCCTTTGCAGACTAACTTCTAGAAAAACAAGTTAAAACCACCAGGAAACCTGTAACTCTCAGCCAACAGCATAGCTCAACTGGTAGAGCGTCTGTCCAATAACATGACTTGACATGACTTGACTGGGTTCGATTCCCACTCGAGTCAAGTGTCCCCGGTAACTTGGGGCAACGGATAAATTGACTGATATCCTTAGTGATGCTTCCCTTTGCAGACTAACTTCTAGAAAAAACAACTTAATTCTAAAAAAAACAAAAAAACAAGTTATAACCACCAGGAAACCTGTAACTCTCAGCCAACAGCATAGCTCAACTGGTAGAGCGTATGTCCAATAACATGACTTGACTTGACTTGACTGGGTTCGATTCCCACTTGAGTCAAGTGTCCCCGGTAACTTGGGGCAACGGATAAATTGACTGATATCCTTAGTGATGCTTCCATTTGCAGACTAACTTCTAGAAAAACAACTTAATTCTAAAAAAAAAAAAAAAAAAGTTATAACCACAAGGAAACCTGTAACTCTCAGCCGACAGCATAGCTCAACTAGTAGAGCGTCTGTCCAATAACATGACTTGACTTGACTTGACTGGGTTCGATACCCACTCGAGTCAAGTGTCCCCGGTAACTTGGGGCAACGGATAAATTGACAGATATCCGTAGAATAACTTGCAGGAGTGTGCTGGTTCAAATCCAGTTCAACCCAGGACCGAGCGGTCCTGGGTTCGATTCCCACTAACGGTGGGAATCGAACCCAGTCAAGTCAAGTCAAGCCATGTTATTGGACAGACGCTCTACTAGTTGAGCTATGCTGTCGGCTGAGAGTTACAGGTTTCCTGGTGGTTATAACTTGTTTTTGTTTTTTTTAGAATTAAGTTGTTTTTCTAGAAGTTAGTCTGCAAAGGGAAGCATCACTAAGGATATCAGTCAATTTATCCGTTGCCCCAAGTTACCGGGGACACTTAACTCGAGTGGGAATCGAACCCAGTCAAGTCAAGTCAAGCCATGTTATTGGACAGACGCTCTACTAGTTGAGCTATGCTGTTAGCTGAGAGTTACAGGTTTCCTGGTGGTTACAACTTGTTTTGTTTTTTTTTAGAATTAAGTTGTTTTTCTAGAAGTTAGTCTGCAAAGGGAAGCATCACTAAGGATATCAGTCAATTTATCCGTTGCCCCAAGTTACCGGGGACACTTGACTCGAGTGGGAATCGAACCCAGTCAAGTCAAGTCATGTTATTGGACAGACGCTCTACCAGTTGAGCTATGCTGTTGGCTGAGAGTCACAGGTTTCCTGGTGGTTATAACTTGTTTTTTTTTTTTTTTTAGAATTAAGTTGTTTTTCTAGAAGTTAGTCTGCAAAGGGAAGCATCACTAAGGATATCAGTCAATTTATCCGTTGCCTCAAGTTACCGGGGACACTTGACTCGAGTGGGAATCGAACCCAGTCAAGTCAAGTCAAGTCATGTTATTGGACAGACGCTCTACCAGTTGAGCTATGCTGTTGGCTGAGAGTTACAGGTTTCCTGGTGGTTATAACTTGTTTTGTTTTTTTTAATTAAGTTGTTTTTCTAGAAGTTAGTCTGCAAAGGAAAGCATCACTAAGGATATCAGTCAATTTATCCGTTGCCCCAAGTTACCGGGGACACTTGACTCGAGTGGGAATCGAACACAGTCAAGTCAAGTCAAGTCATGTTATTGGACAGACGCTCTACCAGTTGAGCTATGCTGTTGGCTGAGAGTTACAGGTTTCCTGGTGGTTTTAACTTGTTTTTCTAGAAGTTAGTCTGCAAAGGAAAGCATCACAGTAAAGACACCACTGGGATTTGAACTCATGGCCTCCGGATCATGTATACTGCGTCTCAACCCATTGAGCTAACAGTTGGATGACAAATACAGCCTTCCTGGTGGTTTTCACTTGATCTTCTGGAAGCCAGTCTGCAAAGGAAAGACTCATAGGAAAGACATCAATGGGATTTGAACTCATGGCCTCTGGATCATGAATACTGCGTCTCAACCCATTGAGCTAACAGATGGCTGACAAGTACAGCCTTCCTGGTGATTTGACTTGAACAACAAACAAGACAAATAACTTTAAAAAAATGTGTTACAGCATAAATATAAATCTTTTTCATGGGGGGCCCTGACACTACATCTTTTCACATTGGGGTCCACTGCCCAAATACATGTCAATTTGGGGGGTTGACAACAAAACATTTTAGAACCACAGATTCCAAGGAAACAGCTGTAGGTCAATGGATAGAGTCACTGACTAGTGAGCCGCAGGTAAAAGGTTCAAGCCTGGTAATTTTCGTTTCGGTAAAATGTATTTTACAGAAACGAAAGTTAAATCCGAAAAAATCACTAAGTGTGGAGGCCAAAATCGTCCCCACAAAAACCTGTTAGGAGTACGTTTCAGGCAATTTAGAGTCGATTGGTAATTTTCGTTTCGGTAAAATTTATTTTACAGAAACGAAAGTTAAATCCGAAAAAATCACTAAGTGTGGAGGCCAAAATCGTCCCCCCAAAAACCTGTTAGGAGTACGTTTCAGGCAATTTAGAGTCGATTGGTAATTTTCGTTTCGGTAAAATTTATTTTACAGAAACGAAAGTTAAATCCGAAAAAATCACTAAGTGTGGAGGCCAAAATCGTCCCCCCAAAAAACTGTTAGGAGTACGTTTCAGGCAATTTAAAAACTTGTTTTTCTATATACTTACTAATACTAATATATAACTAATATACTTACTAATAGTGTCTATATTATAGATTATAGTGTTAGTGTGTCTATATTATAGTGTTAGTGTCACTATAATATAGTGTCTATATTATATATAGTGTCAGTGTCTATATTATAGTGACTCTCTAGCACCGCCCCTTCCCCTCTAGCTCCACCCCTTCCTCTCTCTAGCTCCACCCCTTCCTCTCTAGCTCCGCCCCTTCCTCTCTGGCTCTGCCCTTTCGCCTCTAGCTCCGCCTCTCTAGCTCCGCCCCTTCCTCTCTCTAGCTCCACCCCTTCCTCTCTGGCTACACCCCTTCCTCTCTAGCTCCGCCCCTTCCTCTCTAGCTCCGCCCCTCCCTCAATCTTTCTGTAATATTTCAGCTGCCCGTTTATATTTGTTCTATAACCCCTCCGCTTTATTATCTGGAAACCACGGGGGGAAGAAGCCCCCGCGCCCACTCCCTGCACCCTCTCTTGAGTGAGTAACCTATCTGACCGACACAGGTCCTCTAGCCATTAGCCCTATTGTGTGGGACCGCGGCAACTAGTCCTAGCCACGCTAGTACTTGTGACCCTGACTTTGTCCACTGCTTTACTAGACTAAAGAAGACCGCCGTAGGTGAATGGAGTCACTGCCTGGTGAGCCGAAGGTTGCAGGTTCAAGACCCGACCAATGCAGTACACCAGTCTATCACTCCCCTACACAACCATAGCAATGATTAGGTCAGACATTCAGAATATATATATATACTTTTAGCTACAAACTCCGTTCCAACTCTACAACGTTCGGCCTACTTAGGACAGCTACCATTTGAATTTTAGAGAATACCGTAGACCTTTAGAAGATTTAAAACCTTTTCCCCCCGTTCTGAATTCCCATAGACGTGTTTAATATCGCGTCAAATAAGAACTGTGTTCCAAAAATAAACAAATGACCCTGGCGGTTTTACTCTTATGGATATGAAGCATCAACTGACGGTGAGAAAACGCTAATGTTACTTCTGCCGAATTAGTTAAATTTTCGCCAGAAACGGACTGGTGACTGACTATCATAAACGATGCAGAGGCTCCTCCCTGACAATATCGCCGAGGCAGTTTGTTTATTTTTGGACCACAATTCTTATATGAGACGATTCTATGATGACCCAATGTTATTCTCCATAGGGAAATTACTTTACGACCCAGGGGATGGACGAGTGACGTCAGGACTTCTGTACTCTGGGTTAACATGTGCATGAACAAACTGGATTTATCCACTAGAGGGCAGTGTTGCCCTTCCACCTCGGTCCGGTATGCCTCTCCGTCGGTCGGAAGGAACGATCGATTATAACAATTGGGGGTCAGGGAAACGAGCTCGACCTTTTCATCTTCAGGGGACAACAGGAATGGAACAGATGTTTTCACATATACAGTATATTATTTTATTCCCACTGTGCAATGAGAGGTCATTTTTGAACGTCCCATTTTGGTTTCTGGAGGGTGCAGAATGAAAGTTTTTATTGCGTCTTTGTCTGACGTCTTCTGAACGTCCAAACCTCTACATAAGGGCTTATTCTAGTCCAAATGTGGTCATCTTTTCTACGTCAAATTTAGACTAATTATAGACATCTTTTGTACACTTTTTCTAGGCTCGGTGCATAACTGTAATCCCCATTTCCTGTTCATTTTCCTGTAGCTTTAACATAGTTAGTAGTTAACATGCTGCTAAGCTAATCAAACAAAGCTACAGGAAAATGAACAGGATCAAATGGTTATGCCACCTTCTGAAAACTGGGAATACAGTACACAGAGGTTTACAAATAAATCACAATTCAATACACACTTATTTCCTTATTATCTCTTTATTTTTCTTGCAAATGTTCCACAATTACAGTATTCCACAAATATTCCATATGATTGTGGAATATTTGTGGACTGGAACTAGACCCCCTGAAAGGGAATCTAGTTCATAGGACCACAATGGAAACAAGTCCCCAGGACTTGTGTTATCCTTTTAGCCTTAACGTACCTCATGACGTTTACCTTTCTGATTAATTAAGTATTCAAACAAACAGCAGATCAAGCCAGCTTTGAATTATTTTTGACAGAACAGAAGCGGGACAGACACTTAACTCCCACAATGTTGTTCCATGCAGTCTACTTCAAGACTGAATACAGAAGGTCATACAGAAGGACACACACACACACACACACACACACACACACACACACACACACACACACACACACACACACACACACACACACACACACACACACACACACACACACACACACACACACACACACACACACACACACACACAGGGCTGATTAAGCTTGATCCAGAACAGAACAGTTAACTTATCTTTTCTTTTTTTTTACACGTCAATAGTCGAATGAAAATAAAATAATAATAAAACATAATAGCACAGCCTACTTTGCAGGGACACCCTTTTTGCTTGGGCCGGTTCCACAACAACTGAAAAATATTAAACAAGTGCTGTACTGAATAGCCAGTGAGCTACCAGGGTTCGGTCCAACCAGAGCTACTTCGTTGAACAGAACACAAGTTCAAATTACACAATACTGTACAATACTGTGACACTAAGATCCCCCACAATGGACAGTGAAAGTTCAAGTTAAATCAGTCCTGAGTGCCTGCTGTGTGTCCTCCGCCTCCCCTTCTCGCTGGAGCATGCTTGAGGTGGTCTGCGGCATGCTGCCTTATGAGGTCCTCTGTGGCTTCTGGGTCGAATTTCATGACTGCATCTGCATAGTAGAAAAAGACAATAAAAAATGTGCAACGGCAACATGCTGTCCTAGTCCCTATCTGACATAATACACAGCTTGATTGAACTCCTGCCATCTGGTAGGAGGTTCAAGAGCTCAGGGGGAAGCACCAGCAGGTCATCCAACAGCTGCCCCAAACCATCAGAACCCTGAACCCATGCTCGCCATATATTGCCCCCAAAACCAACATCTTGAAAGATGGAATGCATCAGCACTTTTTACCAATGTTGTCTGCTCTTTACTTTTTAATGTTTGCCTCTTTTTAATGTGCACCATGAGTTGTGGAGAATGGTATTTTGCTCCCCTGTATGCCTAGTGTGTATTGTGGAAGTGACAATAAAACTGATTGTGAGTCTCCATATTGACATGCAAAAATGCTTGTACATCCACAACTAAAAAAGAGACTCTGTCTCAATGTGTTTTACTGGTTAAATAAAGGTTAAATAAAACTATTTTAATACAAAGCCATCTCCCTTTTACACCTAACCACCACAGTTATTTAAAATGTTATGATAGCAACGGTAACGGTAGACAGTTGGCATTGTATTTTTTTATGTCAACATGGAAGGACATGTTTTACCCAATTCAATTTAGAGATTGGCGGGTGCCACTTGTCTGTCCTTGGTCAACATGAAATATGGGCTTACCTTGTATTGCTCTAAAAGGTCCTCTTAGTCTTCTCCAAAGCAGTCTTCTCTTTTTTCCCCTTCCCCTTCATGTTCAACTGTGCCATCAGGGTGTTACTGAAGAGCCTGATGAAAAAGAAAAACAAATGACATTTATGTTAATAATGTAGTAGGACTAGGATTTATTGTAAAACATGGTATAAACCGTTTATACTACTAATTTTAACTTAATGTTCAACCATTATGTCATTGACATGACATAACAGAGGGTTCAGGTGTTAAGCTAAAAAAAAAGGGCAAATTAATAGAAACATGCAGTCAGGCCTTCATCTAGAAGAATTAACCAAATAAGTGTTCAGACATTGAAAACCATAGCGCACCCAAACATCACACAGGGGTTAATTCATAGTGCATGTTGAAACATACCGGTCAATAACTTTGTGGACACAGTCCTTAATGTCCTTCCCTCCATTACGGGAAAGTTGCAGCACCTTTTGGAAGTCCATGAAAACTTTCACTGACATACCCCAGAAGAACATAAAAAGTGTGCAAGTGCATCTTATGCTGTTCATTACTTCCAGACTTTTGTAAAGCCTACCAGGGTATTAAAAGCTTGGACATCACTGAGGAGTTGCTCCTCTCTCTGGAGACTGGCCGCTGAAGAGGCAGGTTCTTTAATGTTTATTAATATGGTTAGGACTTTCTTCTGGTATACTGAAACATAAGTAAGTGTATATTAACACAAATAAATGTTATCTGACATTATAGACACCACCCTACAATAATACAAAACACTGCTACAATTGAAGAGCAGTTTTTGTGTCCCGATAGGAGAGGAGACAAGGACAGAGAGAACAGTAAAGGAAGAAAGGAGAGAAAGGGCAGAAGAGAGAAGGGTTGCAAATTAAAAGTGTCCCCCAGTTTTCTTGGCCAGTGTCCTGTCTTCATTGAAATAGCTCAGAACTTACCTTGTGTTGGCAATGCCCATGTTGGCCTCTCAGTCTCTGCATAGCACCTGTAATAAGAACAAAAAGTATGTCTTAGAAATTACAAAGCGATATTTTTAGCATTACAACTTTCCAAGACAGATGACTATAAATCGTACCCAGGAGAAATAATAAATCTGTCATATTGTAACAATTAGGGGTGCACAATACTACTTGTTGAATTATAAAGGACTTCATTACTTGGGGCCTTTGGACAACTCACCATGCCTGACGGTGTCCCTGGATCTGTCATGTCTGGACCTGACGTTTCCCTCGACCCATCACTGCGGTGTGACCGGTCATCCTGTCTGGACCTGACAGAGTGCCTCGAGCCACTGCTGTTGCTGTACCTGGAGTCGTGGCTGGTCCTGGACCTGATGCTGTGCCGGTATCTGACACTGTGTCTGAAGCCATCACCGTGCCTGGACCTGATGCTGGATCTATCACTGGACCTAGAACATTTGTGGCCATTTCATTTTTGGACATACCACTACAATACCATGTTACACTGAAAGAGACTCACCCCTACTGGTTGGTCTTAGATGTTGACAATCACACATGTTCTCTGCTGACAGGTGGCCTAGACCAAGCTGTAGGAAATCACTAGGTCAGCGATAAGGGCTGGAGACAAACCAGTAGAAGTCAGTCGCTACTGATGCTGTGCCCTAAACTTACCTGCAGCGATAGCCATGCCTTGGAGGACTAGCTGCTTTTTGGTTTGCTTGTTGAGCTCTTGAAGAACACACATGTTCTTAGATTTAACATGGCTCCGTTAGTAAGTAAAAAGGTGACCTTTTAAAATGTGACGAATACTCACTGGGTGTGGAGGACGTTTCTCTGGTCCGAGGTGCTAGGCTTGCATGTCCAGAGGCTGGAAAAGACAAAAAATATGCTTAGATTCCAAATATTGATTTGTAAACAAAAAGGTAAACGTTTAAATGTGATGCATACTCACTGTGTGTAGACATTTCCCTGCACCGCGATCCCTCAGCACGCTCCACCGGGCGAGGCAAGTCTGAAACACGTGATTGAGCCTGTAACTACTTACTCACTGCTTGTGAATCAGGTATGGTAATGCTTTTTTTTAGTATACACAACATGTAACACCTTGTACTGAATTACTTTAAATTTGTTGGTGCAATGGAGAAAGGGTTGTAGACATTTCTCTGCTCCGAGGTGCTAAACTTGCATGTCTGGAGCCTGGAGCCTATTTAAATGTGATGCATACTCACTGTGTGTAGACTCGACAGACATGGTGTCCACCACGACATCCACCAGGGCTTGATTTTTAGAGTCTGAAACAAAACAATCAGCTTATAACTGATTTCACTGTTGTGTGGACCCAATACATCAGTATCATATTTCATAAATTGACATCAATACTCAACAAGCGTTGAGTAACACATTGTTGTCCTGGCTGGACTGCAACTTCCATGGTGCAATAGGAAAGGAGATCACCTATACGGATGCACTATAAAGTAAAAATAAACATATCAAAAATAGACAGCCTTAAAGCATTTGATTGACATTGGATTTATAAATTGATTATTGAAAAAAGGTACAGATCAACATCAGATTCTGTTAAAGTACAACACATGGTCTACAATGTGAGGCCCAGTTTCTGTTAACACATTTCACAGTTTCTGTTAACACATAGAAATGACTTGAGAAACAGATGAACTCTACAGTAGTCATTTCTTTATGCAGTCTGGTGGACCTCGTTGTGGTTATTGTGTGTACCATGGTGTCCTTAAATGCTCTCATTTCATCCTGCATTTTGGTGAGATTTTGAGCACTCAGTGATTGTAATGTGTGAGTGAGGCTGTCCTTGACATCTCTCAGTGACTCTGTATTACGTTCTTGCTATCTCTTTATTTGTTGGACATTTTGACCATTGTTTCCAGGTGGTGATGGGCAATACGCATTCCTTCCATAGCATCAGCCAGTTCCACCAATGTGGGCAGTTCCACCAATGTGGGTCCCGGTGCTATAAAAGAGGTCGGCCGCAAGGTCGGGTGTGACATTGCCGCAAATGTCCATATCAATTATACTGTAATTGATTGATTGTCCATCTGGCTCGTGGATTTGATCCGGTTCATTGATTTGAATTATTTCACTCATTGCAGTTGAATGTCCATCCTGTTCATTAATTTGAATTATTTCACTCATTGCACTTGAATGTCCATCCGGTTCATTGATCTCATTAATTTCACTTATTGCAGGTGCATTGCCATCCGGTTCATGTATTTGAGGCTGGTTAGCTTGAGTTGACATTGTTTGAGGCTGATTTGTTTGAGGGTGGTGGTGGTGATTTGTTTGGGGTGCAATACGTTAGTCCGACAGACCGTTCCTCCGACAGCGCATGCCTCCGACGTTTACTATACTAACCCTATACCAAACCCGAACCCTAACCCTAACCGCACGCCACATAGTCGGAGTAATGGTCTGTCGGACTAACGTATGCCCCCCATTTGTTTGAGGGTGGTGGGTTTGACACCAACACGGGTGTTGAGTTTCCATTTCATCAAAGTCCCGCAAGTTTCCATCAAAATTTGCCATATTGAAATTGCAAATGTTCCCTTTTTGATTGCGTTTGAATACATAAAATTGTTATTTCCCACTGAGCTTATTTGCACATTTTAGCTTGTTTGTTCCTTTGTTTGTTGAAAATTATCCGGTTTTGCACCTGTGTGAACACAGTTGTTTTTGCTTGAGATTGAGGTCCTTTTAAACATCTGGGGTGAGGCCAAAGCCTAACACGAATTAAGTCCAGTTTGGACAAAAACTTTTTTTTTAAAAGCCAACCTTACACAGGATTTAAATGCACAATTAGTAGAACCAAATGAACCTTAAAACCTGAAACCAGGGATTGATTACCCACAAAAGAATACCTTCAACTCAATAAACAACAGAATGAATGAAATAAACAGACACAAAAAAACTCAGTTTGACTTTGTATTGTAAAATAATCCCCAATCCAGTCCACAGTTTGTCCAATGCCACACAGTTTAGCGTCAGTTCACAGAGAGTCACTATTCACAACCCACTGTTCCTTCAAAAAAGGTTATTAACAAATGTATTGAAACCTTGGTTAACCAAAATAAAATAAAAAGACAATAAAAATGCCCCACGACCTGTACCGTGGTGGCGAAAATATGAATGAGGCAATCGGTTATATACCGTGTTTGTGTGAGAGAGAGGGGGGGGGGGGGTAGCTCCAGGATTCCACTCCGCTTTTTCCGGTCGGCCCGTGTGTTTTTCCGGTGTGCCTGTGTGAGTGTGCGGTTTGGATTGTGTAGTTACCTTGCCATGATGTTACTCCAAAGGTCACTGCAGATCAACAGCGAGACAAAATGAACCATATGTTACAAACATAAACAAACAGATAATCTAGAAAGAAAGAAGATCATTTGTGGTATAGTTGTTTAGTTACAGAATATCCGTGGGCAGATTTAACAGAACTGATGATTTACGTACACATCATGATTTGATTTACACACACATATAGTGTGTAAATTTATATGTGCGTGCGTGCGCGCACGGGCACACACAGACACTTTGGTAGAGGTCTGGATTGTGTAGTTACCTTGCCATGATGTAACTCCAGAGGTCACTGCAGATCAACTGTGAGACAAAATGAAACATATATTACAAACATAAACAAAAAGATAATACATATATTACAATATATTAAAAACTGAAGTGATACTCTGGCGTCTTCCTTCTTTTGTGTGTCATCGTCAGATGTCCAGCTCAATGACGTGCAGCCACGCCCTCGTCTCAGGTCCCACATCAAAGACACTGGCCATCGGAGGCCAGTGTCTGTCTGTGTCGGTGGTCTGTAAAGGACACAGAGGTGATCATGTGATCGGCAGTCTGCACACACACACACAACTGAACTGATGATTTACGTACACATCATGATTTGATTTACACACACATAATGTGTAAATCGGTACGTGTTTATGTGTGCGCGCACAAACACACACACACACACACACACACACACACACACACACACACACACACACACACACACCCACCCACACCCCCACACACACACACACACACACACACACACACACACAAACACTTTGGTAGAGGTTTGGATTGTGTAGTTACCTTGCCATGATGTAAATCCAAAGGTCACTGCAGATCAACTGCGAGACAAAATGAAACATATATTACAAACATAAACAGACAGATATTAAATATATTACAATATATTACAAACAGATATGATACTCAGGCATCTTCTTCTTTTGTGTGTCATCGTCAGATGTCCAGCTCAATGACGTGCAGCCACGCCCTCGTCTCAGGTCCCACATCAAAGACACTGGCCTCCGATGGTGGTCTGTAAAGGACACAGAGGTGATTATTTGATCGGCAGTCTGCATAAGCATACATATATTGTAAAATCAATGTTAATTTAACTCTGAGAGTGTACAAATGGAACCAAATGGACCCGTTAGGGTCCATTTGGTTCCATTTGTACGCTTTCAGAGTTACAGACCCATAAGGGTCCATTTGGTTCCTATCCATCATTTAGCTGGGGACCCCCTGGAACCCCCTCAAGTACCCCTGGGGGTCCCCGGACCCCACTTTGAGAACCAATGCGCTATCTCATAGGATCCCGCACTTAATTCTATCTGTACTGATTGATGTCAAGTCTGGATATCAAAACGTGTGTCAATTGTTTATGTCACAAGTCAATCAATGCGATTTGAAATGTGAGTTCGCTGCCCCACGCCGTCACTTTAGTTCCAGTGGGGAGGACCCGGGCGAGCGATTATTATCATCATCTGTATCACTGTAAACCCCAACTTGTTATTTCAACTTAAATATATGAATGTCCATGCTGCCTTAGAATGATCCCACTGAGCATTTTTCAGGCTAGTAGACGTCTAAAATACATCTAACGGCTAGGCTAAAACCGGGTTATAACTGGTCTAACAGTGAACATTTTTTCAACGTCTATTCTTAGCCTAGACGTTTATTAGCTGTTTTTTAAGCCTCTATGTATAGACCGTCTATATTATAGCCGTTGAAATGAGGTCTATAATATAAACGGTCTATATATAGACACTCCCAGTGAGCCATAGTCGGTTGACTATGGCTCACTGGGATATGTCAAGACAACGAATTAACTGAAATCAATGTTGCTATTTGACTCAACTCCATTCCACATTCCTTGATAATTTTAGTTGATATAACTTAGCCTGAAGTCAATAGATACAACTTAAATTCATTAGCTGAGTAAACTACATTATGTTGTATGAACATCATTGTAACTTAAATTTCTTAGTTGATTTAACTGCAATCCTAGTGCCAACATGCATTCCTATCAAGATAATTTACATATATTAGTTGATTTCACTGTAATACTATTAATCAGCCTAAAGGTAGTCAAATATTATTATTTTTTTCTCCATCCAATAGTAGTTGGTAGTGAAAGTAGTGAAAGGCAGCTGTGCGTTCTGATTGGTCTATAAACCCACAGCAGCTGTTCCGGGCATAGCAGATCTACAGATCCACAATCCCTCACGGATGGACGCATTGTGAACTTCTATTTTCGGTACGTAACACCCTTTCTACGACGGCGCATAGCATAACATGCTGCTCTGCAAAAATCAGAGTTGAAAAGAAACGTAGCAAACATATTCATTCAGTTCATTTAACTTGGAATAAGCCAGAAAATGATTGCTCAAGCCGATCCTATCTATGTTCAACATCAACCACAGTTATGTCCATCCTTCGGTCGTTACAAAACTAAGATGTAATATGGGCAACTGGCGGCCCGGGGGCCACATGCGGCCCCCACCTTCACTTAATGCGGCCCGCAGGTTAACAGGTTAACGGAATACTGATATATTATTGATTTCAGCTGTTACAATTCAAAACATGACCCGCTTTAATTACTTCAGTCTATATTAGTAGCTTAATGACTCGTATAAAAAAATCTATTTTCTTTTTTAAGTCCAATGTATTTGTATTTAGGTTCATAAAGTTAACATAAGTACTGAATGCATTTGTAATTAAATACAAATGTTACTTTTCAGGATTCCAATAAAAAATAGCAAAAATAGACGATCTACAAGCTCAAAACGCAACGCACTGCGGCGCATTTTGAGCTTGTAGATCGGCTATTTTTGCTACTTGTGTGTGACATAGAATGACAAAGTAGGGCATTCATTACGAAAAAGGTCAACACACGGAGATAAGAGGTGTCTGCCGGAAAATATATGCAATGTGGCCCTCTGGAGTGAGTGTGGACATATAGTGGCCCTCTCCATCATCAAAGTTTCAACACCCCTGCTGTAGTATATTTATACATTCAATTTGGACATAAAATACCTATTTGAACATTCAAAAGGACATGCCTAAAAACAAGGCCTTAAGACCTCATACTAGATGGCCAATAGAACACATTCCTGAAATTCAACAGTCTTATCAACAAACCATCGCTGAGCAGTTGGAAACGCTTGCCAGATGCCACCTGACCTTAGCTGACCTCTAGGAGCTGGGGCGTTGTCCTTCCACATAGACATTACAACACTGGAACACACACACACACACACACACACACACACACACACACACACACACACAGACATAATTTAGTAGCTCATGCACAGACAGTTGGGATGGGTATTGGCAAGAACCTCACGATATGATACGTATCAGGATACTTGGGTCACGATACGATTGTATCACGATATATTGAGATGCAATATATATTGTGATATTCTACAGAATTTACAGAGGTTCTTTGTAGAGCTGAAAATACAACTTGCCGTGTACCACCTGGGTAGTCTAATAATATGCATGTACATCACATTATGTTGATAACTCAATGGACAAATTTAGTCACTTAATTTACTTAAAAGAACATTTTCTGTTTACTAAAGAGCTGGAAAGACATGGAGACTCCTGTTACTGAACAAATGCTCTATAGCAATGAGTACTATCAGAATAGGGCTATTTAACACTTGTTTTAACCAAAGAATCACTTACCCTACCATTAAGTAAAAGTATCAATACTGCACTGTAGAAATGCTCTGTTACAAGTAAAAGTCCGGAATTCAAAATTGACTTGAGTAAAAGTACAAAAGGTATTGGCATCAAAACATCCTAAAGTATCAAAAGTAAAAGTACTCGTTATGCAGAATGTCCCGTTTCACAAGTTATCAAATGTCTAAATATCTTTCTCAAACACCAACAAACACTCTTTTTCAATACCTAAAATGCCTCACTTCCTGTAATTTTATAGCTGTTCCTGATACCTCACTTCCTGTGGAACTTTTGCTGCTTTTTCCTCACAGCTCCCCCTATGAGTGAACCATGTCAACAGAAAATGAATCATAATGGCCATAATCACCTCACAAAAAAAACGGTACACTACATTTAGGTGTTAAATATTCAACCGTATCTTAACCAATATATTCCCCTGTTATCACCGAGTATGTTATGTTTCTTGTGTATCTCTGTCTTTCAATTCTCATCATACCTGTACAGGAAATACATTATTTCACACATTTATGTGGCAGTGTCACATTGGTACTCCAACATCTCTATGTCACTGAAGACTAAGCTTCAGACCTCCCAAAACAAACTGATTCGACTGCCCATGACCCACCTTTCTCCCACTCATTTTGCTAGCTATGCTGGCTCAGGGTAGAATTGATTGATTGAATATTTTATTAGGCAAAAGAATGTAAAACAACACATTTACATTTAAAATACTTTGTCTAACAGGTCCGTTCATAAAAGTCCTTGCGGACTTGTTTCCAATGAGGGCCTTGGTATTCAATTCATAGACATATATAGTGGCACCACAGTTCAAATATCATTACACAAAAAAAAAAAAAAAAAAAAAACAGCAAAAAAAAAAAAAAAAAAAAAATATATATATATATATATATATACATACATACACATACACATACATATATACATATATACATATATACACATATACATACATACACACATACATATATATATATATATACATACATACATATATATATACACATACATATATACATACATACATACATATATACAACACTATGTACAGCCAATGGAATAAAAAAAGGGGGGAAAGATATGTACAAGAACAGGGGGGGGGGGTCGGCTGTCTAACGGGAAAATGGTACTACCTCCTCTTTTGGCCTCCTGAAAGGTGATTTTTTAAGGCTCTTTTAAATGAGCCCAGCGAACTGCATTTTTTGAGGGATGGGGTTAGACCATTCCAAACCTGGGTGGCAGTGCTGTAGAAGGAGAATTTGCCCATGTTTGTTTTATGGGTGGGTGGTACCAAATTGTTGTTTGCACTCCCTCTGGTATTGTGACTGTGGGTGTCACTAACCTTTTGGAGGTATTTACTCAGATATGCGGGAATAGGGGGCATATCGGGCAAATTTTCATTTACAATTTTGAACGCCAGTCCCATTTTTAGTTGTTTAACCCTGTCTTCCACCCTGAGCCAGCCTAGGCTGGCAAAATGGGTGGGAGAAAGGTGGGTCATGGGCCCCAATCCGAGGAGTAGCCGAATCAGTTTGTTTTGGGAGGTTTGAAGTTTAGTCTTCAGTGACACTGAGGTGTTGGAGTACCAGGAGGTGCTAGCATAGTCAAAATGTGGTTGAATCAGGGCCCCTGAGAGGGTCCTGAGGGCCTGAGGGTTGACAAAAGAGGAAACTCTGCCCATAAATTTGGTTCTCTGGTTTACTATTTTGACCACCTTTGTCCCCATGCTTTTCACAGAAGACAGGGTTAAACAACTAAAATGGGTTTGGTCTTCAAAATTATAAATGAAAATGTGCCCGAAATGCCCCCTATACCCGCATATCTGACTAAAAACCTCCAAAAAGTTATGCTGGTGACGAAAAATGACAAAAAATGCTGGTGACAAAAAAATGCTGGTGACGAAAAATGACGAAAAATGCTGGTGACGAAAAGATGCTGGTGACGAAAAATGACGAAAAATGCTGGTGACGAAAAAATGCTGGTGACGAAAAATGCTGGTGACGAAAAAATGCTGGTGACGAAAAATGACCAAAAATGCTGGTGACGAAAAAATGCTGGTGACGAAAAATGCTGGTGACGAAAAAAATGCTGGTGACGAAAAATGACGAAAAATGCTGGTGACGAAAAAGTGCTGGTGACGAAAAATGACGAAAAATGCTGGTGACGAAAAATGACAAAAAATGCTGGTGACGAAAAAATGCTGGTGACGAAAAAATGCTGGTGACGAAAAATGACGAAAAATGCTGGTGACGAAAAAGTGCTGGTGACGAAAAATGACGAAAAATGCTAGTGACGAAAAATGACGAAAAATGCTGGTGACGAAAAAAATGCTGGTGACGAAAAAAGACCAAAATGACCAAAAATGCTGGTGACGAAAAGATGCTGGTGACGAAAAATGACGAAAAATGCTGGTGACGAAAAATGACGAAAAATGCTGGTGACGAAAAATGACAAAAAATGCTGGTGACGAAAAAATGCTGGTGACGAAAAATGACGAAAAATGCTGGTGACGAAAAGATGCTGGTGACGAAAAATGCTGGTGACGAAAAAATGCTGGTGACGAAAAATGCTGGTGACGAAAAGATGCTGGTGACGAAAAATGCTGGTGACGAAAAAATGCTGGTGACGAAAAATGCTGGTGACGAAAAAATGCTGGTGACGAAAAATGACGAAAAATGCTGGTGACGAAAAATGACGAAAAATGCTGGTGACGAAAAAATGCTATTGACGAAAAAATGCTGGTGACGAAAAATGACGAAAAATGCTGGTGACGAAAAATGACAAAAAATGCTGGTGACGAAAAAATGCTGGTGACGAAAAATGCTGGTGACGAAAAATGCTAGTGACGAAAAATGACGAAAAATGCTGGTGACGAAAAAAATGCTGGTGACGAAAAATGACGAAAAATGCTGGTGACGAAAAAATGCTGGTGACGAAAAATGACGAAAAATGCTAGTGACGAAAAATGACGAAAAATGCTGGTGACGAAAAAAATGCTGGTGACGAAAAATGACCAAAAATGCTGGTGACGAAAAAATGCTGGTGACGAAAAATGCTGGTGACGAAAAAAATGCTGGTGACGAAAAATGACCAAAAATGCTGGTGACGAAAGATGACGAAAAATGCTGGTGACGAAAAAGTGCTGGTGACGAAAAATGACAAATAATGCTGGCGACGAAAAATGACAAAAAATGCTGGTGACGAAAAAATGCTGGTGACGAAAAATGACGAAAAATGCTGGTGACGAAAAATGACAAAAAATGCTGGTGACGAAAAATGACAAAAAATGCTGGTGACGAAAAAATGCTGGTGACGAAAAATGCTGGTGACGAAAAAGTGCTGGTGACGAAAAATGACGAAAAATGCTGGTGACGAAAAATGGCAAAAAATGCTGGTGACGGAAAAATGCTGGTGACGAAAAATGACCAAAAATGCTGGTGACGAAAAATGACGAAAAATGCTGGTGACGAAAAAATGCTGGTGACGAAAAAAGAACCAAAAATGCTGGTGACGAAAAAATGCTGGTGACCAAAAATGCTGGTGACGAAAAAATGCTGGTGACGAAAAATGCTGGTGACGAAAAAATGCTGGTGACGAAAAATGACCAAAAATGCTGGTGACGAAAAAATGCTGGTGACGAAAAATGACGAAAAATGCTGGTGACGAAAAATGCTGGTGACGAAAAATGCTGGTGACGAAAAATGCTGGTGACGAAAAAATGCTGGTGACGAAAAATGACCAAAAATGCTGGTGACGAAAAAATGCTGGTGACGAAAAATGACGAAAAATGCTGGTGACGAAAAGATGCTGGTGACGAAAAATGCTGGTGACGAAAAATGCTAGTGACGAAAAATGACGAAAAATGCTGGTGACGAAAAAAATAATGGTGACAAAAAATGACCAAAAATGCTGGTGACGAAAAAATGCTGGTGACGAAAAATGCTGGTGACGAAAAAAATGCTGGTGACGAAAAATGACGAAAAATGCTGGTGACGAAAAATGACGAAAAATGCTGGTGACGAAAAAGTGCTGGTGACGAAAAATGACGAAAAATGCTGGTGACGAAAAATGACCAAAAATGCTGGTGACGAAAAATGACGAAAAATGCTGGTGACGAAAAAATGCTGGTGACGAAAAATGACCAAAAATGCTGGTGACGAAAAAATGCTGGTGACCAAAAATGCTGGTGACGAAAAAATGCTGGTGACGAAAAATGCTGGTGACGAAAAAATGCTGGTGACGAAAAATGACCAAAAATGCTGGTGACGAAAAAATGCTGGTGACGAAAAATGACGAAAAATGCTGGTGACGAAAAATGCTGGTGACGAAAAATGCTGGTGACGAAAAATGCTGGTGACGAAAAAATGCTGGTGACGAAAAATGACCAAAAATGCTGGTGACGAAAAAATGCTGGTGACGAAAAATGACGAAAAATGCTGGTGACGAAAAGATGCTGGTGACGAAAAATGCTGGTGACGAAAAATGCTAGTGACGAAAAATGACGAAAAATGCTGGTGACGAAAAAAATAATGGTGACAAAAAATGACCAAAAATGCTGGTGACGAAAAAATGCTGGTGACGAAAAATGCTGGTGACGAAAAAAATGCTGGTGACGAAAAATGACGAAAAATGCTGGTGACGAAAAATGACGAAAAATGCTGGTGACGAAAAAGTGCTGGTGACGAAAAATGACGAAAAATGCTGGTGACGAAAAATGACAAAAAATGCTGTTGACGAAAAAATTCTGGTGACGAAAAATGACGAAAAATGCTAGTGACGAAAAATGACGAAAAATGCTGGTGACGAAAAAAAATGCTGGTGACGAAAAATGACCAAAAATGCTGGTGACGAAAAAATGCTGGTGACGAAAAATGACAAAAAATGCTGGTGACGAAAAAATGCTGGTGACGAAAAATGACGAAAAATGCTGGTGACGAAAAGATGCTGGTGACGAAAAGATGCTGGTGACGAAAAATGATTAAAAATGCTAGTGACGAAAAAATGCTGGTGACGAAAAATGCTGGTGACGAAAAAATGCTGGTGACGAAAAATGACAAAAAATGCTGGTGACGAAAAAATGCTGGTGACGAAAAATGCTGGTGACGAAAAAAAATGCTGGTGACGAAAAATGACCAAAAATGCTGGTGACGAAAAAATGCTGGTGACGAAAAATGACAAAAAATGCTGGTGACGAAAAAATGCTGGTGACGAAAAATGACGAAAAATGCTGGTGACGAAAAGATGCTGGTGACGAAAAGATGCTGGTGACGAAAAATGATTAAAAATGCTAGTGACGAAAAAATGCTGGTGACGAAAAATGCTGGTGACGAAAAAATGCTGGTGACGAAAAATGACAAAAAATGCTGGTGACGAAAAAATGCTGGTGACGAAAAATGCTGGTAACGAAAAAATGCTGGTGACGAAAAATGACAAAAAATGCTGGTGACGAAAAAATGCTGGTGACGAAAAATGCTGGTAACGAAAAAATGCTGGTGACGAAAAATGACAAAAAATGCTGGTGACGAAAAAATGCTGGTGACGAAAAATGCTGGTGACGAAAAAATGCTGGTGACGAAAAATGACAAAAAATGCTGGTGACGAAAAAATGCTGGTGACGAAAAATGACGAAAAATGCTGGTGACGAAAAATGACAAAAAATGCTGGTGACGAAAAAATGCTGGTGACGAAAAATGACGAAAAATGCTGGTGACGAAAAAATGCTGGTGACGAAAAATGACCAAAAATGCTGGTGACGAAAGATGACGAAAAATGCTGGTGACGAAAAAGTGCTGGTGACGAAAAATGACAAATAATGCTGGTGACGAAAAATGACAAAAAATGCTGGTGACGAAAAAATGCTGGTGACGAAAAATGACGAAAAATGCTGGTGACGAAAAATGACAAAAAATGCTGGTGACGAAAAATGACAAAAAATGCTGGTGACGAAAAAATGCTGGTGACGAAAAAATGCTGGTGACGAAAAATGACGAAAAATGCTGGTGACGAAAAAGTGCTGGTGACGAAAAATGACGAAAAATGCTGGTGACGAAAAATGACAAAAAATGCTGGTGACGAAAAAATGCTGGTGACGAAAAAATGCTGGTGACGAAAAATGACGAAAAATGCTGGTGACGAAAAGATGCTGGTGACGAAAAATGACGGTGACGAAAAAATGCTGGTGACGAAAAATGCTGGTGACGAAAAAATGCTGGTGACGAAAAATGACCAAAAATGCTAGTGATGAAAAAATGCTGGTGAGGAAAAATGACGAAAAATGCTAGTGACGAAAAAATGCTGGTGACGAAAAATGCTGGTGACGAAAAAATGCTGGTGACGAAAAATGACCAAAAATGCTGGTGATGAAAAAATGCTGGTGACGAAAAATGACCAAAAATGCTGGTGACGAAAAAATGCTGGTGACGAAAAATGCTGGTAACGAAAAAATGCTGGTGACGAAAAATGACAAAAAATGCTGGTGACGAAAAAATACTGGTGACGAAAAATGCTGGTAACGAAAAAATGCTGGTGACGAAAAGTGACCAAAAATGCTGGTGACGAAAAAATGCTGGTGACGAAAAATGCTGGTGACGAAAAAGATGCTGGTGACGAAAAATGACGAAAAATGCTGGTGACGAAAAATGACGAAAAATGCTTGTGACGAAAAAGTGCTGGTGACGAAAAATGCTGGTGACGAAAAATGACAAAAAATGCTGGTGACGAAAAATGACGAAAAATGCTAGTGACGAAAAATGACGAAAAATGCTGGTGACGAAAAAAATGCTGGTGACGAAAAAAGACCAAAATGACCAAAAATGCTGGTGACGAAAAGATGCTGGTGACGAAAAATGACGAAAAATGCTGGTGACGAAAAATGACGAAAAATGCTGGTGACGAAAAATGACAAAAAATGCTGGTGACGAAAAAATGCTGGTGACGAAAAATGACGAAAAATGCTGGTGACGGAAAAATGCTGGTGACGAAAAATGACCAAAAATGCTGGTGACGAAAAATGACGAAAAATGCTGGTGACGAAAAAATGCTGGTGACGAAAAATGACCAAAAATGCTGGTGACGAAAAAATGCTGGTGACGAAAAATGACCAAAAATGCTGGTGACGAAAAAATGCTGGTGACCAAAAATGCTGGTGACGAAAAAATGCTGGTGACGAAAAATGCTGGTGACGAAAAAATGCTGGTGACGAAAAATGACCAAAAATGCTGGTGACGAAAAATGGCAAAAAATGCTGGTGACGGAAAAATGCTGGTGACGAAAAATGACCAAAAATGCTGGTGACGAAAAATGACGAAAAATGCTGGTGACGAAAAAATGCTGGTGACGAAAAATGACCAAAAATGCTGGTGACGAAAAAATGCTGGTGACGAAAAATGACCAAAAATGCTGGTGACGAAAAAATGCTGGTGACCAAAAATGCTGGTGACGAAAAAATGCTGGTGACGAAAAATGCTGGTGACGAAAAAATGCTGGTGACGAAAAATGACCAAAAATGCTGGTGACGAAAAAATGCTGGTGACGAAAAATGACGAAAAATGCTGGTGACGAAAAGATGCTGGTGACGAAAAATGCTGGTGAAGAAAAATGCTGTTGACGAAAAAATGCTGGTGACGAAAAATGACCAAAAATGCTGGTGACGAAAAAATGCTGGTGACGAAAAATGACGAAAAATGCTGGTGACGAAAAGATGCTGGTGACGAAAAATGCTGGTGACGAAAAATGCTAGTGACGAAAAATGACGAAAAATGCTGGTGACGAAAAAAATGCTGGTGACAAAAAATGACCAAAAATGCTGGTGACGAAAAAATGCTGGTGACGAAAAATGCTGGTGACGAAAAAAATGCTGGTGACGAAAAATGACGAAAAATGCTGGTGACGAAAAATGACGAAAAATGCTGGTGACGAAAAAGTGCTGGTGACGAAAAATGACGAAAAATGCTGGTGACGAAAAATGACAAAAAATGCTGTTGACGAAAAAATTCTGGTGACGAAAAATGACGAAAAATGCTAGTGACGAAAAAAGACCAAAATGACCAAAAATGCTGGTGACGAAAAGATGCTGGTGACGAAAAATGACGAAAAATGCTGGTGACGAAAAATGACGAAAAATGCTGGTGACGAAAAATGACAAAAAATGCTGGTGACGAAAAAATGCTGGTGACGAAAAATGACGAAAACTGCTGGTGACGAAAAATGCTGGTGACGAAAAAATACTGGTGACGAAAAATGACGAAAACTGCTGGTGACGAAAAAAATGCTGGTGACGAAAAATGACCAAAAATGCTGGTGACGAAAAAATGCTGGTGACGAAAAATGACGAAAAATGCTGGTGACGAAAAATGACAAAAAATGCTGGTGACGAAAAATGACAAAAAATGCTGGTGACGAAAAAATGCTGGTGACGAAAAATGCTGGTGACGAAAAAGTGCTGGTGACGAAAAATGACGAAAAATGCTGGTGACGAAAAATGGCAAAAAATGCTGGTGACGGAAAAATGCTGGTGACGAAAAATGACCAAAAATGCTGGTGACGAAAAATGACGAAAAATGCTGGTGACGAAAAAATGCTGGTGACGAAAAATGACCAAAAATGCTGGTGACGAAAAAATGCTGGTGACCAAAAATGCTGGTGACGAAAAAATGCTGGTGACGAAAAATGCTGGTGACGAAAAAATGCTGGTGACGAAAAATGACCAAAAATGCTGGTGACGAAAAAATGCTGGTGACGAAAAATGACGAAAAATGCTGGTGACGAAAAGATGCTGGTGACGAAAAATGCTGGTGACGAAAAATGCTGGTGACGAAAAAATGCTGGTGACGAAAAATGACCAAAAATGCTGGTGACGAAAAAATGCTGGTGACGAAAAATGACGAAAAATGCTGGTGACGAAAAGATGCTGGTGACGAAAAATGCTGGTGACGAAAAATGCTAGTGACGAAAAATGACGAAAAATGCTGGTGACGAAAAAAATGCTGGTGACAAAAAATGACCAAAAATGCTGGTGACGAAAAAATGCTGGTGACGAAAAATGCTGGTGACGAAAAAAATGCTGGTGACGAAAAATGACGAAAAATGCTGGTGACGAAAAATGACGAAAAATGCTGGTGACGAAAAAGTGCTGGTGACGAAAAATGACGAAAAATGCTGGTGACGAAAAATGACAAAAAATGCTGTTGACGAAAAAATTCTGGTGACGAAAAATGACGAAAAATGCTAGTGACGAAAAATGACGAAAAATGCTGGTGACGAAAAAAAATGCTGGTGACGAAAAATGACCAAAAATGCTGGTGACGAAAAAATGCTGGTGACGAAAAATGACAAAAAATGCTGGTGACGAAAAAATGCTGGTGACGAAAAATGACGAAAAATGCTGGTGACGAAAAGATGCTGGTGACGAAAAGATGCTGGTGACGAAAAATGATTAAAAATGCTAGTGACGAAAAAATGCTGGTGACGAAAAATGCTGGTGACGAAAAAATGCTGGTGACGAAAAATGACAAAAAATGCTGGTGACGAAAAAATGCTGGTGACGAAAAATGCTGGTAACGAAAAAATGCTGGTGACGAAAAATGACAAAAAATGCTGGTGACGAAAAAATGCTGGTGACGAAAAATGCTGGTAACGAAAAAATGCTGGTGACGAAAAATGACAAAAAATGCTGGTGACGAAAAAATGCTGGTGACGAAAAATGCTGGTGACGAAAAAATGCTGGTGACGAAAAATGACAAAAAATGCTGGTGACGAAAAAATGCTGGTGACGAAAAATGACGAAAAATGCTGGTGACGAAAAATGACAAAAAATGCTGGTGACGAAAAAATGCTGGTGACGAAAAATGACGAAAAATGCTGGTGACGAAAAAATGCTGGTGACGAAAAATGACCAAAAATGCTGGTGACGAAAGATGACGAAAAATGCTGGTGACGAAAAAGTGCTGGTGACGAAAAATGACAAATAATGCTGGTGACGAAAAATGACAAAAAATGCTGGTGACGAAAAAATGCTGGTGACGAAAAATGACGAAAAATGCTGGTGACGAAAAATGACAAAAAATGCTGGTGACGAAAAATGACAAAAAATGCTGGTGACGAAAAAATGCTGGTGACGAAAAAATGCTGGTGACGAAAAATGACGAAAAATGCTGGTGACGAAAAAGTGCTGGTGACGAAAAATGACGAAAAATGCTGGTGACGAAAAATGACAAAAAATGCTGGTGACGAAAAAATGCTGGTGACGAAAAAATGCTGGTGACGAAAAATGACGAAAAATGCTGGTGACGAAAAGATGCTGGTGACGAAAAATGACGAAAAATGCTGGTGACGAAAAAATGCTGGTGACGAAAAATGCTGGTGACGAAAAAATGCTGGTGACGAAAAATGACCAAAAATGCTAGTGATGAAAAAATGCTGGTGAGGAAAAATGACGAAAAATGCTAGTGACGAAAAAATGCTGGTGACGAAAAATGCTGGTGACGAAAAAATGCTGGTGACGAAAAATGACCAAAAATGCTGGTGATGAAAAAATGCTGGTGACGAAAAATGACCAAAAATGCTGGTGACGAAAAAATGCTGGTGACGAAAAATGCTGGTAACGAAAAAATGCTGGTGACGAAAAATGACAAAAAATGCTGGTGACGAAAAAATACTGGTGACGAAAAATGCTGGTAACGAAAAAATGCTGGTGACGAAAAGTGACCAAAAATGCTGGTGACGAAAAAATGCTGGTGACGAAAAATGCTGGTGACGAAAAAGATGCTGGTGACGAAAAATGACGAAAAATGCTGGTGACGAAAAATGACGAAAAATGCTGGTGACGAAAAAGTGCTGGTGACGAAAAATGCTGGTGACGAAAAATGACAAAAAATGCTGGTGACGAAAAATGACGAAAAATGCTAGTGACGAAAAATGACGAAAAATGCTGGTGACGAAAAAAATGCTGGTGACGAAAAAAGACCAAAATGACCAAAAATGCTGGTGACGAAAAGATGCTGGTGACGAAAAATGACGAAAAATGCTGGTGACGAAAAATGACGAAAAATGCTGGTGACTAAAAATGACAAAAAATGCTGGTGACGAAAAAATGCTGGTGACGAAAAATGACGAAAAATGCTGGTGACGGAAAAATGCTGGTGACGAAAAATGACCAAAAATGCTGGTGACGAAAAATGACGAAAAATGCTGGTGACGAAAAAATGCTGGTGACGAAAAATGGCAAAAAATGCTGGTGACGGAAAAATGCTGGTGACGAAAAATGACCAAAAATGCTGGTGACGAAAAATGACGAAAAATGCTGGTGACGAAAAAATGCTGGTGACGAAAAATGACCAAAAATGCTGGTGACGAAAAAATGCTGGTGACGAAAAATGACCAAAAATGCTGGTGACGAAAAAATGCTGGTGACCAAAAATGCTGGTGACGAAAAAATGCTGGTGACGAAAAATGCTGGTGACGAAAAAATGCTGGTGACGAAAAATGACCAAAAATGCTGGTGACGAAAAAATGCTGGTGACGAAAAATGACGAAAAATGCTGGTGACGAAAAGATGCTGGTGACGAAAAATGCTGGTGACGAAAAATGCTGGTGACGAAAAAATGCTGGTGACGAAAAATGACCAAAAATGCTGGTGACGAAAAAATGCTGGTGACGAAAAATGACGAAAAATGCTGGTGACGAAAAGATGCTGGTGACGAAAAATGCTGGTGACGAAAAATGCTAGTGACGAAAAATGACGAAAAATGCTGGTGACGAAAAAAATGCTGGTGACAAAAAATGACCAAAAATGCTGGTGACGAAAAAATGCTGGTGACGAAAAATGCTGGTGACGAAAAAAATGCTGGTGACGAAAAATGACGAAAAATGCTGGTGACGAAAAATGACGAAAAATGCTGGTGACGAAAAAGTGCTGGTGACGAAAAATGACGAAAAATGCTGGTGACGAAAAATGACAAAAAATGCTGTTGACGAAAAAATTCTGGTGACGAAAAATGACGAAAAATGCTAGTGACGAAAAATGACGAAAAATGCTGGTGACGAAAAAAAATGCTGGTGACGAAAAATGACCAAAAATGCTGGTGACGAAAAAATGCTGGTGACGAAAAATGACAAAAAATGCTGGTGACGAAAAAATGCTGGTGACGAAAAATGACGAAAAATGCTGGTGACGAAAAGATGCTGGTGACGAAAAGATGCTGGTGACGAAAAATGATTAAAAATGCTAGTGACGAAAAAATGCTGGTGACGAAAAATGCTGGTGACGAAAAAATGCTGGTGACGAAAAATGACAAAAAATGCTGGTGACGAAAAAATGCTGGTGACGAAAAATGCTGGTAACGAAAAAATGCTGGTGACGAAAAATGACAAAAAATGCTGGTGACGAAAAAATGCTGGTGACGAAAAATGCTGGTAACGAAAAAATGCTGGTGACGAAAAATGACAAAAAATGCTGGTGACGAAAAAATGCTGGTGACGAAAAATGACCAAAAATGCTGGTGATGAAAAAATGCTGGTGACGAAAAATGACCAAAAATGCTGGTGACGAAAAAATGCTGGTGACGAAAAATGCTGGTAACGAAAAAATGCTGGTGACGAAAAATGACAAAAAATGCTGGTGACGAAAAAATACTGGTGACGAAAAATGCTGGTAACGAAAAAATGCTGGTGACGAAAAGTGACCAAAAATGCTGGTGACGAAAAAATGCTGGTGACGAAAAATGCTGGTGACGAAAAAGATGCTGGTGACGAAAAATGACGAAAAATGCTGGTGACGAAAAATGACGAAAAATGCTTGTGACGAAAAAGTGCTGGTGACGAAAAATGCTGGTGACGAAAAATGACAAAAAATGCTGGTGACGAAAAATGACGAAAAATGCTAGTGACGAAAAATGACGAAAAATGCTGGTGACGAAAAAAATGCTGGTGACGAAAAAAGACCAAAATGACCAAAAATGCTGGTGACGAAAAGATGCTGGTGACGAAAAATGACGAAAAATGCTGGTGACGAAAAATGACGAAAAATGCTGGTGACGAAAAATGACAAAAAATGCTGGTGACGAAAAAATGCTGGTGACGAAAAATGACGAAAAATGCTGGTGACGGAAAAATGCTGGTGACGAAAAATGACCAAAAATGCTGGTGACGAAAAATGACGAAAAATGCTGGTGACGAAAAAATGCTGGTGACGAAAAATGACCAAAAATGCTGGTGACGAAAAAATGCTGGTGACGAAAAATGACCAAAAATGCTGGTGACGAAAAAATGCTGGTGACCAAAAATGCTGGTGACGAAAAAATGCTGGTGACGAAAAATGCTGGTGACGAAAAAATGCTGGTGACGAAAAATGACCAAAAATGCTGGTGACGAAAAATGGCAAAAAATGCTGGTGACGGAAAAATGCTGGTGACGAAAAATGACCAAAAATGCTGGTGACGAAAAATGACGAAAAATGCTGGTGACGAAAAAATGCTGGTGACGAAAAATGACCAAAAATGCTGGTGACGAAAAAATGCTGGTGACGAAAAATGACCAAAAATGCTGGTGACGAAAAAATGCTGGTGACCAAAAATGCTGGTGACGAAAAAATGCTGGTGACGAAAAATGCTGGTGACGAAAAAATGCTGGTGACGAAAAATGACCAAAAATGCTGGTGACGAAAAAATGCTGGTGACGAAAAATGACGAAAAATGCTGGTGACGAAAAGATGCTGGTGACGAAAAATGCTGGTGAAGAAAAATGCTGTTGACGAAAAAATGCTGGTGACGAAAAATGACCAAAAATGCTGGTGACGAAAAAATGCTGGTGACGAAAAATGACGAAAAATGCTGGTGACGAAAAGATGCTGGTGACGAAAAATGCTGGTGACGAAAAATGCTAGTGACGAAAAATGACGAAAAATGCTGGTGACGAAAAAAATGCTGGTGACAAAAAATGACCAAAAATGCTGGTGACGAAAAAATGCTGGTGACGAAAAATGCTGGTGACGAAAAAAATGCTGGTGACGAAAAATGACGAAAAATGCTGGTGACGAAAAATGACGAAAAATGCTGGTGACGAAAAAGTGCTGGTGACGAAAAATGACGAAAAATGCTGGTGACGAAAAATGACAAAAAATGCTGTTGACGAAAAAATTCTGGTGACGAAAAATGACGAAAAATGCTAGTGACGAAAAAAGACCAAAATGACCAAAAATGCTGGTGACGAAAAGATGCTGGTGACGAAAAATGACGAAAAATGCTGGTGACGAAAAATGACGAAAAATGCTGGTGACGAAAAATGACAAAAAATGCTGGTGACGAAAAAATGCTGGTGACGAAAAATGACGAAAAATGCTGGTGACGAAAAATGCTGGTGACGAAAAAATACTGGTGACGAAAAATGACGAAAACTGCTGGTGACGAAAAAAATGCTGGTGACGAAAAATGACCAAAAATGCTGGTGACGAAAAAATGCTGGTGACGAAAAATGACGAAAAATGCTGGTGACGAAAAATGACAAAAAATGCTGGTGACGAAAAATGACAAAAAATGCTGGTGACGAAAAAATGCTGGTGACGAAAAATGCTGGTGACGAAAAAGTGCTGGTGACGAAAAATGACGAAAAATGCTGGTGACGAAAAATGGCAAAAAATGCTGGTGACGGAAAAATGCTGGTGACGAAAAATGACCAAAAATGCTGGTGACGAAAAATGACGAAAAATGCTGGTGACGAAAAAATGCTGGTGACGAAAAATGACCAAAAATGCTGGTGACGAAAAAATGCTGGTGACGAAAAATGACCAAAAATGCTGGTGACGAAAAAATGCTGGTGACCAAAAATGCTGGTGACGAAAAAATGCTGGTGACGAAAAATGCTGGTGACGAAAAAATGCTGGTGACGAAAAATGACCAAAAATGCTGGTGACGAAAAAATGCTGGTGACGAAAAATGACGAAAAATGCTGGTGACGAAAAGATGCTGGTGACGAAAAATGCTGGTGACGAAAAATGCTGGTGACGAAAAAATGCTGGTGACGAAAAATGACCAAAAATGCTGGTGACGAAAAAATGCTGGTGACGAAAAATGACGAAAAATGCTGGTGACGAAAAGATGCTGGTGACGAAAAATGCTGGTGACGAAAAATGCTAGTGACGAAAAATGACGAAAAATGCTGGTGACGAAAAAAATGCTGGTGACAAAAAATGACCAAAAATGCTGGTGACGAAAAAATGCTGGTGACGAAAAATGCTGGTGACGAAAAAAATGCTGGTGACGAAAAATGACGAAAAATGCTGGTGACGAAAAATGACGAAAAATGCTGGTGACGAAAAAGTGCTGGTGACGAAAAATGACGAAAAATGCTGGTGACGAAAAATGACAAAAAATGCTGTTGACGAAAAAATTCTGGTGACGAAAAATGACGAAAAATGCTAGTGACGAAAAATGACGAAAAATGCTGGTGACGAAAAAAAATGCTGGTGACGAAAAATGACCAAAAATGCTGGTGACGAAAAAATGCTGGTGACGAAAAATGACAAAAAATGCTGGTGACGAAAAAATGCTGGTGACGAAAAATGACGAAAAATGCTGGTGACGAAAAGATGCTGGTGACGAAAAGATGCTGGTGACGAAAAATGATTAAAAATGCTAGTGACGAAAAAATGCTGGTGACGAAAAATGCTGGTGACGAAAAAATGCTGGTGACGAAAAATGACAAAAAATGCTGGTGACGAAAAAATGCTGGTGACGAAAAATGCTGGTAACGAAAAAATGCTGGTGACGAAAAATGACAAAAAATGCTGGTGACGAAAAAATGCTGGTGACGAAAAATGCTGGTAACGAAAAAATGCTGGTGACGAAAAATGACAAAAAATGCTGGTGACGAAAAAATGCTGGTGACGAAAAATGCTGGTGACGAAAAAATGCTGGTGACGAAAAATGACAAAAAATGCTGGTGACGAAAAAATGCTGGTGACGAAAAATGACGAAAAATGCTGGTGACGAAAAATGACAAAAAATGCTGGTGACGAAAAAATGCTGGTGACGAAAAATGACGAAAAATGCTGGTGACGAAAAAATGCTGGTGACGAAAAATGACCAAAAATGCTGGTGACGAAAGATGACGAAAAATGCTGGTGACGAAAAAGTGCTGGTGACGAAAAATGACAAATAATGCTGGTGACGAAAAATGACAAAAAATGCTGGTGACGAAAAAATGCTGGTGACGAAAAATGACGAAAAATGCTGGTGACGAAAAATGACAAAAAATGCTGGTGACGAAAAATGACAAAAAATGCTGGTGACGAAAAAATGCTGGTGACGAAAAAATGCTGGTGACGAAAAATGACGAAAAATGCTGGTGACGAAAAAGTGCTGGTGACGAAAAATGACGAAAAATGCTGGTGACGAAAAATGACAAAAAATGCTGGTGACGAAAAAATGCTGGTGACGAAAAAATGCTGGTGACGAAAAATGACGAAAAATGCTGGTGACGAAAAGATGCTGGTGACGAAAAATGACGAAAAATGCTGGTGACGAAAAAATGCTGGTGACGAAAAATGCTGGTGACGAAAAAATGCTGGTGACGAAAAATGACCAAAAATGCTAGTGATGAAAAAATGCTGGTGAGGAAAAATGACGAAAAATGCTAGTGACGAAAAAATGCTGGTGACGAAAAATGCTGGTGACGAAAAAATGCTGGTGACGAAAAATGACCAAAAATGCTGGTGATGAAAAAATGCTGGTGACGAAAAATGACCAAAAATGCTGGTGACGAAAAAATGCTGGTGACGAAAAATGCTGGTAACGAAAAAATGCTGGTGACGAAAAATGACAAAAAATGCTGGTGACGAAAAAATACTGGTGACGAAAAATGCTGGTAACGAAAAAATGCTGGTGACGAAAAGTGACCAAAAATGCTGGTGACGAAAAAATGCTGGTGACGAAAAATGCTGGTGACGAAAAAGATGCTGGTGACGAAAAATGACGAAAAATGCTGGTGACGAAAAATGACGAAAAATGCTGGTGACGAAAAATGCTGGTGACGAAAAATGACAAAAAATGCTGGTGACGAAAAATGACGAAAAATGCTAGTGACGAAAAATGACGAAAAATGCTGGTGACGAAAAAAATGCTGGTGACGAAAAAAGACCAAAATGACCAAAAATGCTGGTGACGAAAAGATGCTGGTGACGAAAAATGACGAAAAATGCTGGTGACGAAAAATGACGAAAAATGCTGGTGACTAAAAATGACAAAAAATGCTGGTGACGAAAAAATGCTGGTGACGAAAAATGACGAAAAATGCTGGTGACGGAAAAATGCTGGTGACGAAAAATGACCAAAAATGCTGGTGACGAAAAATGACGAAAAATGCTGGTGACGAAAAAATGCTGGTGACGAAAAATGACCAAAAATGCTGGTGACGAAAAAATGCTGGTGACGAAAAATGACCAAAAATGCTGGTGACGAAAAAATGATGGTGACCAAAAATGCTGGTGACGAAAAAATGCTGGTGACGAAAAATGCTGGTGACGAAAAAATGCTGGTGACCAAAAATGACCAAAAATGCTGGTGACGAAAAATGGCAAAAAATGCTGGTGACGGAAAAATGCTGGTGACGAAAAATGACCAAAAATGCTGGTGACGAAAAATGACGAAAAATGCTGGTGACGAAAAAATGCTGGTGACGAAAAATGACCAAAAATGCTGGTGACGAAAAAATGCTGGTGACGAAAAATGACCAAAAATGCTGGTGACGAAAAAATGCTGGTGACCAAAAATGCTGGTGACGAAAAAATGCTGGTGACGAAAAATGCTGGTGACGAAAAAATGCTGGTGACGAAAAATGACCAAAAATGCTGGTGACGAAAAAATGCTGGTGACGAAAAATGACGAAAAATGCTGGTGACGAAAAGATGCTGGTGACGAAAAATGCTGGTGACGAAAAATGCTGGTGACGAAAAAATGCTGGTGACGAAAAATGACCAAAAATGCTGGTGACGAAAAAATGCTGGTGACGAAAAATGACGAAAAATGCTGGTGACGAAAAGATGCTGGTGACGAAAAATGCTGGTGACGAAAAATGCTAGTGACGAAAAATGACGAAAAATGCTGGTGACGAAAAAAATGCTGGTGACAAAAAATGACCAAAAATGCTGGTGACGAAAAAATGCTGGTGACGAAAAATGCTGGTGACGAAAAAAATGCTGGTGACGAAAAATGACGAAAAATGCTGGTGACGAAAAATGACGAAAAATGCTGGTGACGAAAAAGTGCTGGTGACGAAAAATGACGAAAAATGCTGGTGACGAAAAATGACAAAAAATGCTGTTGACGAAAAAATTCTGGTGACGAAAAATGACGAAAAATGCTAGTGACGAAAAATGACGAAAAATGCTGGTGACGAAAAAAAATGCTGGTGACGAAAAATGACCAAAAATGCTGGTGACGAAAAAATGCTGGTGACGAAAAATGACAAAAAATGCTGGTGACGAAAAAATGCTGGTGACGAAAAATGACGAAAAATGCTGGTGACGAAAAGATGCTGGTGACGAAAAGATGCTGGTGACGAAAAATGATTAAAAATGCTAGTGACGAAAAAATGCTGGTGACGAAAAATGCTGGTGACGAAAAAATGCTGGTGACGAAAAATGACAAAAAATGCTGGTGACGAAAAAATGCTGGTGACGAAAAATGCTGGTAACGAAAAAATGCTGGTGACGAAAAATGACAAAAAATGCTGGTGACGAAAAAATGCTGGTGACGAAAAATGCTGGTAACGAAAAAATGCTGGTGACGAAAAATGACAAAAAATGCTGGTGACGAAAAAATGCTGGTGACGAAAAATGCTGGTGACGAAAAAATGCTGGTGACGAAAAATGACAAAAAATGCTGGTGACGAAAAAATGCTGGTGACGAAAAATGACGAAAAATGCTGGTGACGAAAAATGACAAAAAATGCTGGTGACGAAAAAATGCTGGTGACGAAAAATGACGAAAAATGCTGGTGACGAAAAAATGCTGGTGACGAAAAATGACCAAAAATGCTGGTGACGAAAGATGACGAAAAATGCTGGTGACGAAAAAGTGCTGGTGACGAAAAATGACAAATAATGCTGGTGACGAAAAATGACAAAAAATGCTGGTGACGAAAAAATGCTGGTGACGAAAAATGACGAAAAATGCTGGTGACGAAAAATGACAAAAAATGCTGGTGACGAAAAATGACAAAAAATGCTGGTGACGAAAAAATGCTGGTGACGAAAAAATGCTGGTGACGAAAAATGACGAAAAATGCTGGTGACGAAAAAGTGCTGGTGACGAAAAATGACGAAAAATGCTGGTGACGAAAAATGACAAAAAATGCTGGTGACGAAAAAATGCTGGTGACGAAAAAATGCTGGTGACGAAAAATGACGAAAAATGCTGGTGACGAAAAGATGCTGGTGACGAAAAATGACGAAAAATGCTGGTGACGAAAAAATGCTGGTGACGAAAAATGCTGGTGACGAAAAAATGCTGGTGACGAAAAATGACCAAAAATGCTAGTGATGAAAAAATGCTGGTGAGGAAAAATGACGAAAAATGCTAGTGACGAAAAAATGCTGGTGACGAAAAATGCTGGTGACGAAAAAATGCTGGTGACGAAAAATGACCAAAAATGCTGGTGATGAAAAAATGCTGGTGACGAAAAATGACCAAAAATGCTGGTGACGAAAAAATGCTGGTGACGAAAAATGCTGGTAACGAAAAAATGCTGGTGACGAAAAATGACAAAAAATGCTGGTGACGAAAAAATACTGGTGACGAAAAATGCTGGTAACGAAAAAATGCTGGTGACGAAAAGTGACCAAAAATGCTGGTGACGAAAAAATGCTGGTGACGAAAAATGCTGGTGACGAAAAAGATGCTGGTGACGAAAAATGACGAAAAATGCTGGTGACGAAAAATGACGAAAAATGCTGGTGACGAAAAATGCTGGTGACGAAAAATGACAAAAAATGCTGGTGACGAAAAATGACGAAAAATGCTAGTGACGAAAAATGACGAAAAATGCTGGTGACGAAAAAAATGCTGGTGACGAAAAAAGACCAAAATGACCAAAAATGCTGGTGACGAAAAGATGCTGGTGACGAAAAATGACGAAAAATGCTGGTGACGAAAAATGACGAAAAATGCTGGTGACTAAAAATGACAAAAAATGCTGGTGACGAAAAAATGCTGGTGACGAAAAATGACGAAAAATGCTGGTGACGGAAAAATGCTGGTGACGAAAAATGACCAAAAATGCTGGTGACGAAAAATGACGAAAAATGCTGGTGACGAAAAAATGCTGGTGACGAAAAATGACCAAAAATGCTGGTGACGAAAAAATGCTGGTGACGAAAAATGACCAAAAATGCTGGTGACGAAAAAATGATGGTGACCAAAAATGCTGGTGACGAAAAAATGCTGGTGACGAAAAATGCTGGTGACGAAAAAATGCTGGTGACCAAAAATGACCAAAAATGCTGGTGACGAAAAATGGCAAAAAATGCTGGTGACGGAAAAATGCTGGTGACGAAAAATGACCAAAAATGCTGGTGACGAAAAATGACGAAAAATGCTGGTGACGAAAAAATGCTGGTGACGAAAAATGACCAAAAATGCTGGTGACGAAAAAATGCTGGTGACGAAAAATGACCAAAAATGCTGGTGACGAAAAAATGCTGGTGACCAAAAATGCTGGTGACGAAAAAATGCTGGTGACGAAAAATGCTGGTGACGAAAAAATGCTGGTGACGAAAAATGACCAAAAATGCTGGTGACGAAAAAATGCTGGTGACGAAAAATGACGAAAAATGCTGGTGACGAAAAGATGCTGGTGACGAAAAATGCTGGTGACGAAAAATGCTGGTGACGAAAAAATGCTGGTGACGAAAAATGACCAAAAATGCTGGTGACGAAAAAATGCTGGTGACGAAAAATGACGAAAAATGCTGGTGACGAAAAGATGCTGGTGACGAAAAATGCTGGTGACGAAAAATGCTAGTGACGAAAAATGACGAAAAATGCTGGTGACGAAAAAAATGCTGGTGACAAAAAATGACCAAAAATGCTGGTGACGAAAAAATGCTGGTGACGAAAAATGCTGGTGACGAAAAAAATGCTGGTGACGAAAAATGACGAAAAATGCTGGTGACGAAAAATGACGAAAAATGCTGGTGACGAAAAAGTGCTGGTGACGAAAAATGACGAAAAATGCTGGTGACGAAAAATGACAAAAAATGCTGTTGACGAAAAAATTCTGGTGACGAAAAATGACGAAAAATGCTAGTGACGAAAAATGACGAAAAATGCTGGTGACGAAAAAAAATGCTGGTGACGAAAAATGACCAAAAATGCTGGTGACGAAAAAATGCTGGTGACGAAAAATGACAAAAAATGCTGGTGACGAAAAAATGCTGGTGACGAAAAATGACGAAAAATGCTGGTGACGAAAAGATGCTGGTGACGAAAAGATGCTGGTGACGAAAAATGATTAAAAATGCTAGTGACGAAAAAATGCTGGTGACGAAAAATGCTGGTGACGAAAAAATGCTGGTGACGAAAAATGACAAAAAATGCTGGTGACGAAAAAATGCTGGTGACGAAAAATGCTGGTAACGAAAAAATGCTGGTGACGAAAAATGACAAAAAATGCTGGTGACGAAAAAATGCTGGTGACGAAAAATGCTGGTAACGAAAAAATGCTGGTGACGAAAAATGACAAAAAATGCTGGTGACGAAAAAATGCTGGTGACGAAAAATGCTGGTGACGAAAAAATGCTGGTGACGAAAAATGACAAAAAATGCTGGTGACGAAAAAATGCTGGTGACGAAAAATGACGAAAAATGCTGGTGACGAAAAATGACAAAAAATGCTGGTGACGAAAAAATGCTGGTGACGAAAAATGACGAAAAATGCTGGTGACGAAAAAATGCTGGTGACGAAAAATGACCAAAAATGCTGGTGACGAAAGATGACGAAAAATGCTGGTGACGAAAAAGTGCTGGTGACGAAAAATGACAAATAATGCTGGTGACGAAAAATGACAAAAAATGCTGGTGACGAAAAAATGCTGGTGACGAAAAATGACGAAAAATGCTGGTGACGAAAAATGACAAAAAATGCTGGTGACGAAAAATGACAAAAAATGCTGGTGACGAAAAAATGCTGGTGACGAAAAAATGCTGGTGACGAAAAATGACGAAAAATGCTGGTGACGAAAAAGTGCTGGTGACGAAAAATGACGAAAAATGCTGGTGACGAAAAATGACAAAAAATGCTGGTGACGAAAAAATGCTGGTGACGAAAAATGACAAAAAATGCTGGTGACGAAAAAATGCTGGTGACGAAAAATGACGAAAAATGCTGGTGACGAAAAGATGCTGGTGACGAAAAGATGCTGGTGACGAAAAATGATTAAAAATGCTAGTGACGAAAAAATGCTGGTGACGAAAAATGCTGGTGACGAAAAAATGCTGGTGACGAAAAATGACAAAAAATGCTGGTGACGAAAAAATGCTGGTGACGAAAAATGCTGGTAACGAAAAAATGCTGGTGACGAAAAATGACAAAAAATGCTGGTGACGAAAAAATGCTGGTGACGAAAAATGCTGGTAACGAAAAAATGCTGGTGACGAAAAATGACAAAAAATGCTGGTGACGAAAAAATGCTGGTGACGAAAAATGCTGGTGACGAAAAAATGCTGGTGACGAAAAATGACAAAAAATGCTGGTGACGAAAAAATGCTGGTGACGAAAAATGACGAAAAATGCTGGTGACGAAAAATGACAAAAAATGCTGGTGACGAAAAAATGCTGGTGACGAAAAATGACGAAAAATGCTGGTGACGAAAAAATGCTGGTGACGAAAAATGACCAAAAATGCTGGTGACGAAAGATGACGAAAAATGCTGGTGACGAAAAAGTGCTGGTGACGAAAAATGACAAATAATGCTGGTGACGAAAAATGACAAAAAATGCTGGTGACGAAAAAATGCTGGTGACGAAAAATGACGAAAAATGCTGGTGACGAAAAATGACAAAAAATGCTGGTGACGAAAAATGACAAAAAATGCTGGTGACGAAAAAATGCTGGTGACGAAAAAATGCTGGTGACGAAAAATGACGAAAAATGCTGGTGACGAAAAAGTGCTGGTGACGAAAAATGACGAAAAATGCTGGTGACGAAAAATGACAAAAAATGCTGGTGACGAAAAAATGCTGGTGACGAAAAAATGCTGGTGACGAAAAATGACGAAAAATGCTGGTGACGAAAAGATGCTGGTGACGAAAAATGACGAAAAATGCTGGTGACGAAAAAATGCTGGTGACGAAAAATGCTGGTGACGAAAAAATGCTGGTGACGAAAAATGACCAAAAATGCTAGTGATGAAAAAATGCTGGTGAGGAAAAATGACGAAAAATGCTAGTGACGAAAAAATGCTGGTGACGAAAAATGCTGGTGACGAAAAAATGCTGGTGACGAAAAATGACCAAAAATGCTGGTGATGAAAAAATGCTGGTGACGAAAAATGACCAAAAATGCTGGTGACGAAAAAATGCTGGTGACGAAAAATGCTGGTAACGAAAAAATGCTGGTGACGAAAAATGACAAAAAATGCTGGTGACGAAAAAATACTGGTGACGAAAAATGCTGGTAACGAAAAAATGCTGGTGACGAAAAGTGACCAAAAATGCTGGTGACGAAAAAATGCTGGTGACGAAAAATGCTGGTGACGAAAAAGATGCTGGTGACGAAAAATGACGAAAAATGCTGGTGACGAAAAATGACGAAAAATGCTGGTGACGAAAAAGTGCTGGTGACGAAAAATGCTGGTGACGAAAAATGACAAAAAATGCTGGTGACGAAAAATGACGAAAAATGCTAGTGACGAAAAATGACGAAAAATGCTGGTGACGAAAAAAATGCTGGTGACGAAAAAAGACCAAAATGACCAAAAATGCTGGTGACGAAAAGATGCTGGTGACGAAAAATGACGAAAAATGCTGGTGACGAAAAATGACGAAAAATGCTGGTGACGAAAAATGACAAAAAATGCTGGTGACGAAAAAATGCTGGTGACGAAAAATGACGAAAAATGCTGGTGACGAAAAGATGCTGGTGACGAAAAATGCTGGTGACGAAAAAATGCTGGTGACGAAAAATGCTGGTGACGAAAAGATGCTGGTGACGAAAAATGCTGGTGACGAAAAAATGCTGGTGACGAAAAATGCTGGTGACGAAAAAATGCTGGTGACGAAAAATGACGAAAAATGCTGGTGACGAAAAATGACAAAAAATGCTGGTGACGCTGGTGACGAAAAATGACGAAAAATGCTGGTGACGAAAAAATGCTATTGACGAAAAAATGCTGGTGACGAAAAATGACGAAAAATGCTGGTGACGAAAAATGACAAAAAATGCTGGTGACGAAAAAATGCTGGTGACGAAAAATGCTGGTGACGAAAAATGCTAGTGACGAAAAATGACGAAAAATGCTGGTGACGAAAAAAATGCTGGTGACGAAAAATGACGAAAAATGCTGGTGACGAAAAAATGCTGGTGACGAAAAATGACGAAAAATGCTAGTGACGAAAAATGACGAAAAATGCTGGTGACGAAAAAAATGCTGGTGACGAAAAATGACCAAAAATGCTGGTGACGAAAAAATGCTGGTGACGAAAAATGCTGGTGACGAAAAAAATGCTGGTGACGAAAAATGACCAAAAATGCTGGTGACGAAAGATGACGAAAAATGCTGGTGACGAAAAAGTGCTGGTGACGAAAAATGACAAATAATGCTGGTGACGAAAAATGACAAAAAATGCTGGTGACGAAAAAATGCTGGTGACGAAAAATGACGAAAAATGCTGGTGACGAAAAATGACAAAAAATGCTGGTGACGAAAAATGACAAAAAATGCTGGTGACGAAAAAATGCTGGTGACGAAAAATGCTGGTGACGAAAAAGTGCTGGTGACGAAAAATGACGAAAAATGCTGGTGACGAAAAATGGCAAAAAATGCTGGTGACGGAAAAATGCTGGTGACGAAAAATGACCAAAAATGCTGGTGACGAAAAATGACGAAAAATGCTGGTGACTAAAAAAATGCTGGTGACGAAAAATGACCAAAAATGCTGGTGACGAAAAAATGCTGGTGACCAAAAATGCTGGTGACGAAAAAATGCTGGTGACGAAAAATGCTGGTGACGAAAAAATGCTGGTGACGAAAAATGACCAAAAATGCTGGTGACGAAAAAATGCTGGTGACGAAAAATGACCAAAAATGCTGGTGACGAAAAGATGCTGGTGACGAAAAATGCTGGTGACGAAAAATGCTGGTGACGAAAAAATGCTGGTGACGAAAAATGACCAAAAATGCTGGTGACGAAAAAATGCTGGTGACGAAAAATGACGAAAAATGCTGGTGACGAAAAGATGCTGGTGACGAAAAATGCTGGTGACGAAAAATGCTAGTGACGAAAAATGACGAAAAATGCTGGTGACGAAAAAATGCTGGTGACGAAAAATGCTGGTGACGAAAAAAATGCTGGTGACGAAAAATGACGAAAAATGCTGGTGACGAAAAATGACGAAAAATGCTGGTGACGAAAAAGTGCTGGTGACGAAAAATGACGAAAAATGCTGGTGACGAAAAATGACAAAAAATGCTGTTGACGAAAAAATTCTGGTGACGAAAAATGACGAAAAATGCTAGTGACGAAAAATGACGAAAAATGCTGGTGACGAAAAAAAATGCTGGTGACGAAAAATGACCAAAAATGCTGGTGACGAAAAAATGCTGGTGACGAAAAATGACAAAAAATGCTGGTGACGAAAAAATGCTGGTGACGAAAAATGACGAAAAATGCTGGTGACGAAAAGATGCTGGTGACGAAAAGATGCTGGTGACGAAAAATGATTAAAAATGCTAGTGACGAAAAAATGCTGGTGACGAAAAATGCTGGTGACGAAAAAATGCTGGTGACGAAAAATGACAAAAAAATGCTGGTGACGAAAAAATGCTGGTGACGAAAAATGCTGGTAACGAAAAAATGCTGGTGACGAAAAATGACAAAAAATGCTGGTGACGAAAAAATGCTGGTGACGAAAAATGCTGGTAACGAAAAAATGCTGGTGACGAAAAATGACAAAAAATGCTGGTGACGAAAAAATGCTGGTGACGAAAAATGCTGGTGACGAAAAATGCTAGTGACGAAAAATGACAAAAAATGCTGGTGACGAAAAAATGCTGGTGACGAAAAATGACGAAAAATGCTGGTGACGAAAAATGACAAAAAATGCTGGTGACGAAAAAATGCTGGTGACGAAAAATGACGAAAAATGCTGGTGACGAAAAAATGCTGGTGACGAAAAAATGCTGGTGACGAAAAATGACCAAAAATGCTGGTGACGAAAGATGACGAAAAATGCTGGTGACGAAAAAGTGCTGGTGACGAAAAATGACAAATAATGCTGGTGACGAAAAATGACAAAAAATGCTGGTGACGAAAAAATGCTGGTGACGAAAAATGACGAAAAATGCTGGTGACGAAAAATGACAAAAAATGCTGGTGACGAAAAATGACAAAAAATGCTGGTGACGAAAAAATGCTGGTGACGAAAAATGCTGGTGACGAAAAAGTGCTGGTGACGAAAAATGACGAAAAATGCTGGTGACGAAAAATGACAAAAAATGCTGGTGACGAAAAAATGCTGGTGACGAAAAATGACGAAAAATGCTGGTGACGAAAAGATGCTGGTGACGAAAAGATGCTGGTGACGAAAAATGATTAAAAATGCTAGTGACGAAAAAATGCTGGTGACGAAAAATGCTGGTGACGAAAAAATGCTGGTGACGAAAAATGACAAAAAATGCTGGTGACGAAAAAATGCTGGTGACGAAAAATGCTGGTAACGAAAAAATGCTGGTGACGAAAAATGACAAAAAATGCTGGTGACGAAAAAATGCTGGTGACGAAAAATGACGAAAAATGCTGGTGACGAAAAGATGCTGGTGACGAAAAGATGCTGGTGACGAAAAATGATTAAAAATGCTAGTGACGAAAAAATGCTGGTGACGAAAAATGCTGGTGACGAAAAAATGCTGGTGACGAAAAATGACAAAAAATGCTGGTGACGAAAAAATGCTGGTGACGAAAAATGCTGGTAACGAAAAAATGCTGGTGACGAAAAATGACAAAAAATGCTGGTGACGAAAAAATGCTGGTGACGAAAAATGCTGGTAACGAAAAAATGCTGGTGACGAAAAATGACAAAAAATGCTGGTGACGAAAAAATGCTGGTGACGAAAAATGCTGGTGACGAAAAAATGCTGGTGACGAAAAATGACAAAAAATGCTGGTGACGAAAAAATGCTGGTGACGAAAAATGACGAAAAATGCTGGTGACGAAAAATGACAAAAAATGCTGGTGACGAAAAAATGCTGGTGACGAAAAATGACGAAAAATGCTGGTGACGAAAAAATGCTGGTGACGAAAAAATGCTGGTGACGAAAAATGACCAAAAATGCTGGTGATGAAAAAATGCTGGTGACGAAAAATGCTAGTGACGAAAAATGACCAAAAATGCTGGTGACGAAAAAATGCTGGTGACGAAAAATGCTGGTGACGAAAAATGACCAAAAATGCTGGTGACAAAAAAATGCTGGTGACGAAAAATGACGAAAAATGCTGGTGACGAAAAATGACGAAAAGTGCTGGTGACGAAAAATGCTGGTGACGAAAAATGCTGGTGACGAAAAATGACAAAAAATGCTGGTGACGAAAAATGACCAAAAATGCTAGTGGCGAAGAATGACGAAAAATGCTGGTGACGAAAAAAATGCTGGTGACGAAAAATGACCAAAAATGCTGGTGACAAAAAAATGCTGGTGACGAAAAATGACTAAAAATGCTGGTGACGAAAAATGACGAAAAATGCTGGTGACGAAAAATGCTGGTGACGAAAAATGACAAAAAATGCTGGTGACGAAAAAATGCTGGTGACGAAAAATGACGAAAAATGCTGGTGACGAAAAGATGCTGGTGACGAAAAATGCTGGTGACGAAAAAATGCTGGTGACGAAAAATGACGAAAAATGCTGGTGACGAAAAATGACAAAAAATGCTGGTGACGAAAAATGACAAAAAATGCTGGTGACGAAAAAATGCTGGTGACGAAAAATGCTGGTGACGAAAAAGTGCTGGTGACGAAAAATGACGAAAAATGCTGGTGACGAAAAATGGCAAAAAATGCTGGTGACGGAAAAATGCTGGTGACGAAAAATGACCAAAAATGCTGGTGACAAAAAATGACGAAAAATGCTGGTGACGAAAAAATGCTGGTGACGAAAAATGACCAAAAATGCTGGTGACGAAAAAATGCTGGTGACGAAAAATGACCAAAAATGCTGGTGACGAAAAAATGCTGGTGACCAAAAATGCTGGTGACGAAAAAATGCTGGTGACGAAAAATGCTGGTGACGAAAAAATGCTGGTGACGAAAAATGACCAAAAATGCTGGTGACGAAAAAATGCTGGTGACGAAAAATGACGAAAAATGCTGGTGACGAAAAGATGCTGGTGACGAAAAATGCTGGTGACGAAAAATGCTGGTGACGAAAAAATGCTGGTGACGAAAAATGACCAAAAATGCTGGTGACGAAAAAATGCTGGTGACGAAAAATGACGAAAAATGCTGGTGACGAAAAGATGCTGGTGACGAAAAATGCTGGTGACGAAAAATGCTAGTGACGAAAAATGACGAAAAATGCTGGTGACGAAAAAAATGCTGGTGACAAAAAATGACCAAAAATGCTGGTGACGAAAAAATGCTGGTGACGAAAAATGCTGGTGACGAAAAAAATGCTGGTGACGAAAAATGACGAAAAATGCTGGTGACGAAAAATGACGAAAAATGCTGGTGACGAAAAAGTGCTGGTGACGAAAAATGACGAAAAATGCTGGTGACGAAAAATGACAAAAAATGCTGTTGACGAAAAAATTCTGGTGACGAAAAATGACGAAAAATGCTAGTGACGAAAAATGACGAAAAATGCTGGTGACGAAAAAAAATGCTGGTGACGAAAAATGACCAAAAATGCTGGTGACGAAAAAATGCTGGTGACGAAAAATGACAAAAAATGCTGGTGACGAAAAAATGCTGGTGACGAAAAATGACGAAAAATGCTGGTGACGAAAAGATGCTGGTGACGAAAAGATGCTGGTGACGAAAAATGATTAAAAATGCTAGTGACGAAAAAATGCTGGTGACGAAAAATGCTGGTGACGAAAAAATGCTGGTGACGAAAAATGACAAAAAATGCTGGTGACGAAAAAATGCTGGTGACGAAAAATGCTGGTAACGAAAAAATGCTGGTGACGAAAAATGACAAAAAATGCTGGTGACGAAAAAATGCTGGTGACGAAAAATGCTGGTAACGAAAAAATGCTGGTGACGAAAAATGACAAAAAATGCTGGTGACGAAAAAATGCTGGTGACGAAAAATGCTGGTGACGAAAAAATGCTGGTGACGAAAAATGACAAAAAATGCTGGTGACGAAAAAATGCTGGTGACGAAAAATGACGAAAAATGCTGGTGACGAAAAATGACAAAAAATGCTGGTGACGAAAAAATGCTGGTGACGAAAAATGACGAAAAATGCTGGTGACGAAAAAATGCTGGTGACGAAAAATGACCAAAAATGCTGGTGACGAAAGATGACGAAAAATGCTGGTGACGAAAAAGTGCTGGTGACGAAAAATGACAAATAATGCTGGTGACGAAAAATGACAAAAAATGCTGGTGACGAAAAAATGCTGGTGACGAAAAATGACGAAAAATGCTGGTGACGAAAAATGACAAAAAATGCTGGTGACGAAAAATGACAAAAAATGCTGGTGACGAAAAAATGCTGGTGACGAAAAAATGCTGGTGACGAAAAATGACGAAAAATGCTGGTGACGAAAAAGTGCTGGTGACGAAAAATGACGAAAAATGCTGGTGACGAAAAATGACAAAAAATGCTGGTGACGAAAAAATGCTGGTGACGAAAAAATGCTGGTGACGAAAAATGACGAAAAATGCTGGTGACGAAAAGATGCTGGTGACGAAAAATGACGAAAAATGCTGGTGACGAAAAAATGCTGGTGACGAAAAATGCTGGTGACGAAAAAATGCTGGTGACGAAAAATGACCAAAAATGCTAGTGATGAAAAAATGCTGGTGAGGAAAAATGACGAAAAATGCTAGTGACGAAAAAATGCTGGTGACGAAAAATGCTGGTGACGAAAAAATGCTGGTGACGAAAAATGACCAAAAATGCTGGTGATGAAAAAATGCTGGTGACGAAAAATGACCAAAAATGCTGGTGACGAAAAAATGCTGGTGACGAAAAATGCTGGTAACGAAAAAATGCTGGTGACGAAAAATGACAAAAAATGCTGGTGACGAAAAAATACTGGTGACGAAAAATGCTGGTAACGAAAAAATGCTGGTGACGAAAAGTGACCAAAAATGCTGGTGACGAAAAAATGCTGGTGACGAAAAATGCTGGTGACGAAAAAGATGCTGGTGACGAAAAATGACGAAAAATGCTGGTGACGAAAAATGACGAAAAATGCTGGTGACGAAAAATGCTGGTGACGAAAAATGACAAAAAATGCTGGTGACGAAAAATGACGAAAAATGCTAGTGACGAAAAATGACGAAAAATGCTGGTGACGAAAAAAATGCTGGTGACGAAAAAAGACCAAAATGACCAAAAATGCTGGTGACGAAAAGATGCTGGTGACGAAAAATGACGAAAAATGCTGGTGACGAAAAATGACGAAAAATGCTGGTGACTAAAAATGACAAAAAATGCTGGTGACGAAAAAATGCTGGTGACGAAAAATGACGAAAAATGCTGGTGACGGAAAAATGCTGGTGACGAAAAATGACCAAAAATGCTGGTGACGAAAAATGACGAAAAATGCTGGTGACGAAAAAATGCTGGTGACGAAAAATGACCAAAAATGCTGGTGACGAAAAAATGCTGGTGACGAAAAATGACCAAAAATGCTGGTGACGAAAAAATGATGGTGACCAAAAATGCTGGTGACGAAAAAATGCTGGTGACGAAAAATGCTGGTGACGAAAAAATGCTGGTGACCAAAAATGACCAAAAATGCTGGTGACGAAAAATGGCAAAAAATGCTGGTGACGGAAAAATGCTGGTGACGAAAAATGACCAAAAATGCTGGTGACGAAAAATGACGAAAAATGCTGGTGACGAAAAAATGCTGGTGACGAAAAATGACCAAAAATGCTGGTGACGAAAAAATGCTGGTGACGAAAAATGACCAAAAATGCTGGTGACGAAAAAATGCTGGTGACCAAAAATGCTGGTGACGAAAAAATGCTGGTGACGAAAAATGCTGGTGACGAAAAAATGCTGGTGACGAAAAATGACCAAAAATGCTGGTGACGAAAAAATGCTGGTGACGAAAAATGACGAAAAATGCTGGTGACGAAAAGATGCTGGTGACGAAAAATGCTGGTGACGAAAAATGCTGGTGACGAAAAAATGCTGGTGACGAAAAATGACCAAAAATGCTGGTGACGAAAAAATGCTGGTGACGAAAAATGACGAAAAATGCTGGTGACGAAAAGATGCTGGTGACGAAAAATGCTGGTGACGAAAAATGCTAGTGACGAAAAATGACGAAAAATGCTGGTGACGAAAAAAATGCTGGTGACAAAAAATGACCAAAAATGCTGGTGACGAAAAAATGCTGGTGACGAAAAATGCTGGTGACGAAAAAAATGCTGGTGACGAAAAATGACGAAAAATGCTGGTGACGAAAAATGACGAAAAATGCTGGTGACGAAAAAGTGCTGGTGACGAAAAATGACGAAAAATGCTGGTGACGAAAAATGACAAAAAATGCTGTTGACGAAAAAATTCTGGTGACGAAAAATGACGAAAAATGCTAGTGACGAAAAATGACGAAAAATGCTGGTGACGAAAAAAAATGCTGGTGACGAAAAATGACCAAAAATGCTGGTGACGAAAAAATGCTGGTGACGAAAAATGACAAAAAATGCTGGTGACGAAAAAATGCTGGTGACGAAAAATGACGAAAAATGCTGGTGACGAAAAGATGCTGGTGACGAAAAGATGCTGGTGACGAAAAATGATTAAAAATGCTAGTGACGAAAAAATGCTGGTGACGAAAAATGCTGGTGACGAAAAAATGCTGGTGACGAAAAATGACAAAAAATGCTGGTGACGAAAAAATGCTGGTGACGAAAAATGCTGGTAACGAAAAAATGCTGGTGACGAAAAATGACAAAAAATGCTGGTGACGAAAAAATGCTGGTGACGAAAAATGCTGGTAACGAAAAAATGCTGGTGACGAAAAATGACAAAAAATGCTGGTGACGAAAAAATGCTGGTGACGAAAAATGCTGGTGACGAAAAAATGCTGGTGACGAAAAATGACAAAAAATGCTGGTGACGAAAAAATGCTGGTGACGAAAAATGACGAAAAATGCTGGTGACGAAAAATGACAAAAAATGCTGGTGACGAAAAAATGCTGGTGACGAAAAATGACGAAAAATGCTGGTGACGAAAAAATGCTGGTGACGAAAAATGACCAAAAATGCTGGTGACGAAAGATGACGAAAAATGCTGGTGACGAAAAAGTGCTGGTGACGAAAAATGACAAATAATGCTGGTGACGAAAAATGACAAAAAATGCTGGTGACGAAAAAATGCTGGTGACGAAAAATGACGAAAAATGCTGGTGACGAAAAATGACAAAAAATGCTGGTGACGAAAAATGACAAAAAATGCTGGTGACGAAAAAATGCTGGTGACGAAAAAATGCTGGTGACGAAAAATGACGAAAAATGCTGGTGACGAAAAAGTGCTGGTGACGAAAAATGACGAAAAATGCTGGTGACGAAAAATGACAAAAAATGCTGGTGACGAAAAAATGCTGGTGACGAAAAATGACAAAAAATGCTGGTGACGAAAAAATGCTGGTGACGAAAAATGACGAAAAATGCTGGTGACGAAAAGATGCTGGTGACGAAAAGATGCTGGTGACGAAAAATGATTAAAAATGCTAGTGACGAAAAAATGCTGGTGACGAAAAATGCTGGTGACGAAAAAATGCTGGTGACGAAAAATGACAAAAAATGCTGGTGACGAAAAAATGCTGGTGACGAAAAATGCTGGTAACGAAAAAATGCTGGTGACGAAAAATGACAAAAAATGCTGGTGACGAAAAAATGCTGGTGACGAAAAATGCTGGTAACGAAAAAATGCTGGTGACGAAAAATGACAAAAAATGCTGGTGACGAAAAAATGCTGGTGACGAAAAATGCTGGTGACGAAAAAATGCTGGTGACGAAAAATGACAAAAAATGCTGGTGACGAAAAAATGCTGGTGACGAAAAATGACGAAAAATGCTGGTGACGAAAAATGACAAAAAATGCTGGTGACGAAAAAATGCTGGTGACGAAAAATGACGAAAAATGCTGGTGACGAAAAAATGCTGGTGACGAAAAATGACCAAAAATGCTGGTGACGAAAGATGACGAAAAATGCTGGTGACGAAAAAGTGCTGGTGACGAAAAATGACAAATAATGCTGGTGACGAAAAATGACAAAAAATGCTGGTGACGAAAAAATGCTGGTGACGAAAAATGACGAAAAATGCTGGTGACGAAAAATGACAAAAAATGCTGGTGACGAAAAATGACAAAAAATGCTGGTGACGAAAAAATGCTGGTGACGAAAAAATGCTGGTGACGAAAAATGACGAAAAATGCTGGTGACGAAAAAGTGCTGGTGACGAAAAATGACGAAAAATGCTGGTGACGAAAAATGACAAAAAATGCTGGTGACGAAAAAATGCTGGTGACGAAAAAATGCTGGTGACGAAAAATGACGAAAAATGCTGGTGACGAAAAGATGCTGGTGACGAAAAATGACGAAAAATGCTGGTGACGAAAAAATGCTGGTGACGAAAAATGCTGGTGACGAAAAAATGCTGGTGACGAAAAATGACCAAAAATGCTAGTGATGAAAAAATGCTGGTGAGGAAAAATGACGAAAAATGCTAGTGACGAAAAAATGCTGGTGACGAAAAATGCTGGTGACGAAAAAATGCTGGTGACGAAAAATGACCAAAAATGCTGGTGATGAAAAAATGCTGGTGACGAAAAATGACCAAAAATGCTGGTGACGAAAAAATGCTGGTGACGAAAAATGCTGGTAACGAAAAAATGCTGGTGACGAAAAATGACAAAAAATGCTGGTGACGAAAAAATACTGGTGACGAAAAATGCTGGTAACGAAAAAATGCTGGTGACGAAAAGTGACCAAAAATGCTGGTGACGAAAAAATGCTGGTGACGAAAAATGCTGGTGACGAAAAAGATGCTGGTGACGAAAAATGACGAAAAATGCTGGTGACGAAAAATGACGAAAAATGCTGGTGACGAAAAAGTGCTGGTGACGAAAAATGCTGGTGACGAAAAATGACAAAAAATGCTGGTGACGAAAAATGACGAAAAATGCTAGTGACGAAAAATGACGAAAAATGCTGGTGACGAAAAAAATGCTGGTGACGAAAAAAGACCAAAATGACCAAAAATGCTGGTGACGAAAAGATGCTGGTGACGAAAAATGACGAAAAATGCTGGTGACGAAAAATGACGAAAAATGCTGGTGACGAAAAATGACAAAAAATGCTGGTGACGAAAAAATGCTGGTGACGAAAAATGACGAAAAATGCTGGTGACGAAAAGATGCTGGTGACGAAAAATGCTGGTGACGAAAAAATGCTGGTGACGAAAAATGCTGGTGACGAAAAGATGCTGGTGACGAAAAATGCTGGTGACGAAAAAATGCTGGTGACGAAAAATGCTGGTGACGAAAAAATGCTGGTGACGAAAAATGACGAAAAATGCTGGTGACGAAAAATGACAAAAAATGCTGGTGACGCTGGTGACGAAAAATGACGAAAAATGCTGGTGACGAAAAAATGCTATTGACGAAAAAATGCTGGTGACGAAAAATGACGAAAAATGCTGGTGACGAAAAATGACAAAAAATGCTGGTGACGAAAAAATGCTGGTGACGAAAAATGCTGGTGACGAAAAATGCTAGTGACGAAAAATGACGAAAAATGCTGGTGACGAAAAAAATGCTGGTGACGAAAAATGACGAAAAATGCTGGTGACGAAAAAATGCTGGTGACGAAAAATGACGAAAAATGCTAGTGACGAAAAATGACGAAAAATGCTGGTGACGAAAAAAATGCTGGTGACGAAAAATGACCAAAAATGCTGGTGACGAAAAAATGCTGGTGACGAAAAATGCTGGTGACGAAAAAAATGCTGGTGACGAAAAATGACCAAAAATGCTGGTGACGAAAGATGACGAAAAATGCTGGTGACGAAAAAGTGCTGGTGACGAAAAATGACAAATAATGCTGGTGACGAAAAATGACAAAAAATGCTGGTGACGAAAAAATGCTGGTGACGAAAAATGACGAAAAATGCTGGTGACGAAAAATGACAAAAAATGCTGGTGACGAAAAATGACAAAAAATGCTGGTGACGAAAAAATGCTGGTGACGAAAAATGCTGGTGACGAAAAAGTGCTGGTGACGAAAAATGACGAAAAATGCTGGTGACGAAAAATGGCAAAAAATGCTGGTGACGGAAAAATGCTGGTGACGAAAAATGACCAAAAATGCTGGTGACGAAAAATGACGAAAAATGCTGGTGACTAAAAAAATGCTGGTGACGAAAAATGACCAAAAATGCTGGTGACGAAAAAATGCTGGTGACCAAAAATGCTGGTGACGAAAAAATGCTGGTGACGAAAAATGCTGGTGACGAAAAAATGCTGGTGACGAAAAATGACCAAAAATGCTGGTGACGAAAAAATGCTGGTGACGAAAAATGACCAAAAATGCTGGTGACGAAAAGATGCTGGTGACGAAAAATGCTGGTGACGAAAAATGCTGGTGACGAAAAAATGCTGGTGACGAAAAATGACCAAAAATGCTGGTGACGAAAAAATGCTGGTGACGAAAAATGACGAAAAATGCTGGTGACGAAAAGATGCTGGTGACGAAAAATGCTGGTGACGAAAAATGCTAGTGACGAAAAATGACGAAAAATGCTGGTGACGAAAAAATGCTGGTGACGAAAAATGCTGGTGACGAAAAAAATGCTGGTGACGAAAAATGACGAAAAATGCTGGTGACGAAAAATGACGAAAAATGCTGGTGACGAAAAAGTGCTGGTGACGAAAAATGACGAAAAATGCTGGTGACGAAAAATGACAAAAAATGCTGTTGACGAAAAAATTCTGGTGACGAAAAATGACGAAAAATGCTAGTGACGAAAAATGACGAAAAATGCTGGTGACGAAAAAAAATGCTGGTGACGAAAAATGACCAAAAATGCTGGTGACGAAAAAATGCTGGTGACGAAAAATGACAAAAAATGCTGGTGACGAAAAAATGCTGGTGACGAAAAATGACGAAAAATGCTGGTGACGAAAAGATGCTGGTGACGAAAAGATGCTGGTGACGAAAAATGATTAAAAATGCTAGTGACGAAAAAATGCTGGTGACGAAAAATGCTGGTGACGAAAAAATGCTGGTGACGAAAAATGACAAAAAAATGCTGGTGACGAAAAAATGCTGGTGACGAAAAATGCTGGTAACGAAAAAATGCTGGTGACGAAAAATGACAAAAAATGCTGGTGACGAAAAAATGCTGGTGACGAAAAATGCTGGTAACGAAAAAATGCTGGTGACGAAAAATGACAAAAAATGCTGGTGACGAAAAAATGCTGGTGACGAAAAATGCTGGTGACGAAAAATGCTAGTGACGAAAAATGACAAAAAATGCTGGTGACGAAAAAATGCTGGTGACGAAAAATGACGAAAAATGCTGGTGACGAAAAATGACAAAAAATGCTGGTGACGAAAAAATGCTGGTGACGAAAAATGACGAAAAATGCTGGTGACGAAAAAATGCTGGTGACGAAAAAATGCTGGTGACGAAAAATGACCAAAAATGCTGGTGACGAAAGATGACGAAAAATGCTGGTGACGAAAAAGTGCTGGTGACGAAAAATGACAAATAATGCTGGTGACGAAAAATGACAAAAAATGCTGGTGACGAAAAAATGCTGGTGACGAAAAATGACGAAAAATGCTGGTGACGAAAAATGACAAAAAATGCTGGTGACGAAAAATGACAAAAAATGCTGGTGACGAAAAAATGCTGGTGACGAAAAATGCTGGTGACGAAAAAGTGCTGGTGACGAAAAATGACGAAAAATGCTGGTGACGAAAAATGACAAAAAATGCTGGTGACGAAAAAATGCTGGTGACGAAAAATGACGAAAAATGCTGGTGACGAAAAGATGCTGGTGACGAAAAGATGCTGGTGACGAAAAATGATTAAAAATGCTAGTGACGAAAAAATGCTGGTGACGAAAAATGCTGGTGACGAAAAAATGCTGGTGACGAAAAATGACAAAAAATGCTGGTGACGAAAAAATGCTGGTGACGAAAAATGCTGGTAACGAAAAAATGCTGGTGACGAAAAATGACAAAAAATGCTGGTGACGAAAAAATGCTGGTGACGAAAAATGACGAAAAATGCTGGTGACGAAAAGATGCTGGTGACGAAAAGATGCTGGTGACGAAAAATGATTAAAAATGCTAGTGACGAAAAAATGCTGGTGACGAAAAATGCTGGTGACGAAAAAATGCTGGTGACGAAAAATGACAAAAAATGCTGGTGACGAAAAAATGCTGGTGACGAAAAATGCTGGTAACGAAAAAATGCTGGTGACGAAAAATGACAAAAAATGCTGGTGACGAAAAAATGCTGGTGACGAAAAATGCTGGTAACGAAAAAATGCTGGTGACGAAAAATGACAAAAAATGCTGGTGACGAAAAAATGCTGGTGACGAAAAATGCTGGTGACGAAAAAATGCTGGTGACGAAAAATGACAAAAAATGCTGGTGACGAAAAAATGCTGGTGACGAAAAATGACGAAAAATGCTGGTGACGAAAAATGACAAAAAATGCTGGTGACGAAAAAATGCTGGTGACGAAAAATGACGAAAAATGCTGGTGACGAAAAAATGCTGGTGACGAAAAAATGCTGGTGACGAAAAATGACCAAAAATGCTGGTGATGAAAAAATGCTGGTGACGAAAAATGCTAGTGACGAAAAATGACCAAAAATGCTGGTGACGAAAAAATGCTGGTGACGAAAAATGCTGGTGACGAAAAATGACCAAAAATGCTGGTGACAAAAAAATGCTGGTGACGAAAAATGACGAAAAATGCTGGTGACGAAAAATGACGAAAAGTGCTGGTGACGAAAAATGCTGGTGACGAAAAATGCTGGTGACGAAAAATGACAAAAAATGCTGGTGACGAAAAATGACCAAAAATGCTAGTGGCGAAGAATGACGAAAAATGCTGGTGACGAAAAAAATGCTGGTGACGAAAAATGACCAAAAATGCTGGTGACAAAAAAATGCTGGTGACGAAAAATGACTAAAAATGCTGGTGACGAAAAATGACGAAAAATGCTGGTGACGAAAAATGCTGGTGACGAAAAATGACAAAAAATGCTGGTGACGAAAAAATGCTGGTGACGAAAAATGACGAAAAATGCTGGTGACGAAAAGATGCTGGTGACGAAAAATGCTGGTGACGAAAAAATGCTGGTGACGAAAAATGCTGGTGACGAAAAAATGCTGGTGACGAAAAATGACGAAAAATGCTGGTGACGAAAAATGACAAAAAAATGCTGGTGACGAAAGAATGCTGGTGACGAAAAATGACGAAAAATGCTGGTGACGAAAAAATGCTGGTGACGAAAAAATGCTGGTGACGAAAAATGACCAAAAATGCTGGTGACGAAAAATGACAAAAAATGCTGGTGACGAAAAAATGCTGGTGACGAAAAATGCTGGTGACGAAAAAATGCTGGTGACAAAAAATGACCAAAAATGCTGGTGACGAAAAAAATGCTGGTGACGAAAAATGACCAAAAATGCTGGTGATGAAAAAATGCTGGTGACGAAAAATGACCAAAAATGCTAGTGACGAAAAATGACCAAAAATGCTGGTGACGAAAAAATGCTGGTGACGAAAAATGCTGGTGACGAAAAAATGCTGGTGACGAAAAATGACCAAAAATGCTGGTGACGAAAAAATGCTGGTGACGAAAAATGCTGGTGACGAAAAAAATGCTGGTGACGAAAAATGACCAAAAATGCTGGTGACGAAAAATGACGAAAAATGCTGGTGACGAAAAAGTGCTGGTGACGAAACATGCTGGTGACGAAAAATGACAAAAAATGCTGGTGACGAAAAGATGCTGGTGACGAAAAATGACGAAAAAAACTAGTGACGAAAAATGACGAAAAATGCTGGTGACGAAAAAAATGCTGGTGACGAAAAATGACCAAAAATGCTGGTGACGAAAAAATGCTGGTGACGAAAAATGACGAAAAATGCTGGTGACGAAAAAATGCTGGTGACGAAAAAATACTGGTGACGAAAAATGACGAAAAATGCTGGTGACGAAAAAAATGCTGGTGACGAAAAATGACCAAAAATGCTGGTGATGAAAAAATGCTGGTGACGAAAAATGACGAAAAATGCTAGTGACGAAAAATGACCAAAAATGCTGGTGACGAAAAACTGCTGGTGACGAAAAATGCTGGTGACGAAAAAATGCTGGTGACGAAAAATGGCCAAAAATGCTGGTGACGAAAAAAATGCTGGTGACGAAAAATGACCAAAAATGCTGGTGATGAAAAAATGCTGGTGACGAAAAATGACAAAAAATGCTAGTGACGAAAAATGACCAAAAATGCTGGTGACGAAAAAATGCTGGTGACGAAAAATGACAAAAAATGCTGGTGACGAAAAAATGCTGGTGACGAAAAATGACGAAAAATGCTGGTGACGAAAAATGCTAGTGACGAAAAATGACGAAAAATGCTGGTGACGAAAAAAATGCTGGTGACGAAAAATGACCAAAAATGCTGGTGACGAAAAAATGCTGGTGACGAAAAAATGCTGGTGACGAAAAATGACGAAAACTGCTGGTGACGAAAAAAATGCTGGTGACGAAAAATGACCAAAAATGCTGGTGATGAAAAAATGCTGGTGACGAAAAATGACGAAAAATGCTAGTGACGAAAAATGACGAAAAATGCTGGTGACGAAAAATGACAAAAAATGCTGGTGACGAAAAATGACGAAAAATGCTGGTGACGAAAAAATGCTGGTGACGAAAAATGCTGGTGACGAAAAAAATGCTGGTGACGAAAAATGACCAAAAATGCTGGTGACGAAAAATGACGAAAAATGCTGGTGACGAAAAAGTGCTGGTGACGAAACATGCTGGTGACGAAAAATGACAAAAAATGCTGGTGACGAAAAGTTGCTGGTGACGAAAAATGACGAAAAAAACTAGTGACGAAAAATGACGAAAAATGCTGGTGACGAAAAAAATGCTGGTGACGAAAAATGACCAAAAATGCTGGTGACGAAAAAATGCTGGTGACGAAAAATGACGAAAAATGCTGGTGACGAAAAAATGCTGGTGACGAAAAATGACGAAAACTGCTGGTGACGAAAAAAATGCTGGTGACGAAAAATGACGAAAACTGCTGGTGACGAAAAAAATGCTGGTGACGAAAAATGACCAAAAATGCTGGTGATGAAAAAATGCTGGTGACGAAAAATGACGAAAAATGCTAGTGACGAAAAATGACCAAAAATGCTGGTGACGAAAAACTGCTGGTGACGAAAAATGCTGGTGACGAAAAAATGCTGGTGACGAAAAATGACCAAAAATGCTGGTGACGAAAAAAATGCTGGTGACGAAAAATGACCAAAAATGCTGGTGATGAAAAAATGCTGGTGACGAAAAATGACAAAAAATGCTAGTGACGAAAAATGACCAAAAATGCTGGTGACGAAAAAATGCTGGTGACGAAAAATGACGAAAAATGCTGGTGACGAAAAAATGCTGGTGACGAAAAATGACGAAAAATGCTGGTGACGAAAAATGCTAGTGACGAAAAATGACGAAAAATGCTGGTGACGAAAAAAATGCTGGTGACGAAAAATGACCAAAAATGCTGCTGACGAAAAAATGCTGGTGACGAAAAAATGCTGGTGACGAAAAATGACGAAAACTGCTGGTGACGAAAAAAATGCTGGTGACGAAAAATGACCAAAAATGCTGGTGATGAAAAAATGCTGGTGACGAAAAATGACGAAAAATGCTAGTGACGAAAAATGACCAAAAATGCTGGTGACGAAAAAATGCTGGTGACGAAAAATGCTGGTGACGAAAAAATGCTGGTGACGAAAAATGACCAAAAATGCTGGTGACGAAAAAATGCTGGTGACGAAAAATGCTGGTGACGAAAAATGACGAAAACTGCTGGTGACGAAAAAATGCTGGTGACGAAAAATGCTGGTGACTAAAAAAATGCTGGTGACGAAAAATGACGAAAAATGCTGGTGACGAAAAATGACGAAAAGTGCTGGTGACGAAAAATGCTGGTGACGAAAAATGCTGGTGACGAAAAATGACAAAAAATGCTGGTGACGAAAAATGACAAAAAATGCTGGTGACGAAAAATGACGAAAAATGCTGGTGACGAAAAAGTGCTGGTGACGAAAAATGACGAAAAATGCTGGTGACGAAAAATGCTAGTGACGAAAAATGACGAAAAATGCTGGTGACGAAAAAAATGCTGGTGACGAAAAATGACCAAAAATGCTGCTGACGAAAAAATGCTGGTGACGAAAAAATGCTGGTGACGAAAAATGACGAAAACTGCTGGTGACGAAAAAAATGCTGGTGACGAAAAATGACCAAAAATGCTGGTGATGAAAAAATGCTGGTGACGAAAAATGACGAAAAATGCTAGTGACGAAAAATGACCAAAAATGCTGGTGACGAAAAAATGCTGGTGACGAAAAATGCTGGTGACGAAAAAATGCTGGTGACGAAAAATGACCAAAAATGCTGGTGACGAAAAAATGCTGGTGACGAAAAATGCTGGTGACGAAAAATGACGAAAACTGCTGGTGACGAAAAAATGCTGGTGACGAAAAATGCTGGTGACTAAAAAAATGCTGGTGACGAAAAATGACGAAAAATGCTGGTGACGAAAAATGACGAAAAGTGCTGGTGACGAAAAATGCTGGTGACGAAAAATGACAAAAAATGCTGGTGACGAAAAATGACAAAAAATGCTGGTGACGAAAAATGACAAAAAATGCTGGTGACGAAAGAATGCTGGTGACGAAAAATGACGAAAAATGCTGGTGACGAAAAAATGCTGGTGACGAAAAATGACGGTGACGAAAAATGACGAAAAATGCTGGTGACGAAAAATGACAAAAAATGCTGGTGACGAAAAAATGCTGGTGACGAAAAATGCTGGTGACGAAAAAATGCTGGTGACGAAAAATGACCAAAAATGCTGGTGACGAAAAAAATGCTGGTGACGAAAAATGACCAAAAATGCTGGCAGAGATGGGAAGTAACGAAGTACAAGTACTTCGTTACTGTAACGAAGTACTTTTTTCGAGTATCTGTACTTTACTGAGTACTTATTTTTCTGACTACTTTTTACTTTTATCCGTTACATTTTAACACAAGTACTAGTACTTGTGTTGAGTACTTTTTCAAAATAGGCTCGAAGTACAAGTACTTTAGTTTTAATGCTAAATATTAATGTTGCGCGGTAGATCAAATTAAAAGAAGCGCTCATCCATGCAGTCGCGACGCTCGCAGGGTAGAACGTCATAGCTCTGGCCAGAGTGAGTCACACACACCGGTGTGTAACATAGGCCTACTGCAAATCTCTACTTCCTGTAACTAGACAAAAAAATAAAGCTAGTGTTGACTAATCATATTACCAGATGCTCTTATTTTGAAATCGTTTTTAGAGGAAGTGTGTTGTTTTGCTGCCACCATGACGCTGATCTGTAAGACTCCGGGGGGAAAATGTAAACATGAACTCACGTGGATTATAAACGCAGATTTGGGCCAAACGTCATATTAACAATATGAAACCATGCTCCTGTGACTTAAACACGTTGAAAGTGCGTTCTTTTTGAACCTCCGAAGCATTAGGTGAGTGGTTATTAATTATATCATGATGCTGGCTAAAAGTAGTTCTACTCTGTGTGTGTAAAGCCAAAGGTCCGCACAACTGTAGCTTTGGTTTAAAAAAAAAAGTCTACATGTCTTCAGTCTTCAGGTGCACAATTTTTCGGTCATTTCTGGCTTTGCAAAGCCATAGCTTGTTAGCTGTGTGTGTGTGTGTGTGTGTGTGTGTGTGTGTGTGTGTGTGTGTGTGTGTGTGTGTGTGTGTGTGCGTGCCTGCGTGCGTTTACTTTGAAGTAGCCAGTATTGTCTTGGCTATTTTGTTCAAACTAACTGTAAAAAAAAAAAGATGGGGGGGAAATGGTCTAAAGCAGGGGTCTTCAACGTTTTTCAGGCCAATGACCCCTTAGCTGAGAGAGAGATGAAGGAGGGAGTGAGGACCCCCCTAGCTGAGAGAGAGATAGATGAAGCAGGGACCCCTTAGCTGAGAAAGAAATGATGCAGGGACCCCTTAGCTGAGAAAGAAATGAAGCAGGGACCCCCCTAGCTGAGAGGGAGATGAAGCAGGGACCCCTTAGCTGAGAGAGATGAAGCAGGGACCCCTTAGCTGAGGGAGATGAAGCAGGGACCCCTTAGCTGAGAGAGATGAAGCAGGGACCCCTTAGCTGAGAGAGATGAAGCAGGGACCCCTTAGCTGAGAGAGATGAAGCAGGGACCCCTTAGCTGAGAGAGATGAAGCAGGGACCCCTTAGCTGAGAGAGATGAAGCAGGGACCCCCACTACATATTGTATAAAATTGTGTTCCAGATTAAACATTTTCATAGATGTCATAGATTGCTTAGGCTGTCATCAGTGTTGTGTAAATTTAAAAAAAAAAATGAAGACCCCTGGTCTAAAGTAAAGCCTTTATGATTACAACATGCATAAACATTCGACAATTTAGCTGAATAGGATGGGGTAGGACTACGCTACTGTATTTTAACATCAGTCATAATGGTGGTAGCCTACTTGGAGAAGCAAATATTTTCTCAGGTGGTACTCAGTGGAAAAAGGTTGAGAACCACTTATTGATTTCAAAAGTTGGGTCGACTACTTGTATGATTCGTCACATCACAGTTTGGAAACCAATCCTGGGCCAGTTTTAAGACGTGTGTTTGGTGGGGATCTTTTAAAGGTTAAGACCACTTTAGTAGAGGTTTGGGTTGTGTAGTTACCTTGCCATGATGTAACTCTAAAGGTGGGCAAGAAATACAAAATAATTGCTCCATTGATTAGAAATTGATAATTCAAAATATGCTCCTCATTGACTTACATTGTACGGTAAAACAGCTCTCAAAGTCACTCTTTTAACACATAAATGAACCCAAACATAGCTGATTCAGACAATATAGAGCATCACCAAACCCAGTACTGTTTGTTTTTTTAATAAAAATGTCAACTTCCTGTTGATTTTACTATTTGAAGATCTGGATCCGGATCCGCCGATCCAGTCCGGGTTTTCTACTTATTAAAAATGGCAAAATCAACAGGAAGTTGACATTTTTATAAAAACAAAAAACAGTACTGGGTTTGGTGATGTTCTATATTGTCTGAATCAACTTTGTTTGCGTTCGTTTTTGTGCTAAAAGAGTGACTTTGAGAGCAGTTTTACCGTACAATGTAAGTCAATGAGGAGCATATTTTGAATTATCAATTTCTAATCAATGGAGCAATTATTTTTTATTTCTTGCCCACCTTTGGAGTTACATCATGGCAAGGTAACTACACAACCCAAACCTCTACTAAAGTGGTCTTGCCCTTTAAGTTTAATAGCCTTGGGGTACAATTGGCTTTGCACAGAAATATCCGGTAAAAATACTTTTACTTTTACTCATAAAGTACATTTCAGAGCCTGTACTTTTTTACTTTTACTCGAGTAATTATTTGAATGAGTACTTTTACTTTTACCAAAGTAGTTTTTTACACAAGTAATTGTACTTCTACTCGAGTACAGAATGTCAGTACTTTTCCCATCTCTGAATGCTGGTGATGAAAAAATGCTGGTGACGAAAAATGACGAAAAATGCTAGTGACGAAAAAATGACCAAAAATGCTGGTGACGAAAAAATGCTGGTGACGAAAAATGCTGGTGACGAAAAAATGCTGGTGACGAAAAATGACCAAAAATGCTGGTGACGAAAAAATGCTGGTGACGAAAAATGCTGGTGACGAAAAAAATGCTGGTGACGAAAAATGACCAAAAATGCTGGTGACGAAAAATGACGAAAAATGCTGGTGACGAAAAAGTGCTGGTGACGAAAAATGACGAAAAATGCTGGTGACGAAAAATGCTAGTGACGAAAAATGACGAAAAATGCTGGTGACGAAAAAAATGCTGGTGACGAAAAATGACCAAAAATGCTGGTGACGAAAAAATGCTGGTGACGAAAAATGACGAAAACTGCTGGTGACGAAAAAAATGCTGGTGACGAAAAATGACCAAAAATGCTGGTGATGAAAAAATGCTGGTGACGAAAAATGACGAAAAATGCTAGTGACGAAAAATGACCAAAAATGCTGGTGACGAAAAAATGCTGGTGACGAAAAATGCTGGTGACGAAAAAATGCTGGTGACGAAAAATGACCAAAAATGCTGGTGACGAAAAAATGCTGGTGACGAAAAATGCTGGTGACGAAAAATGACGAAAACTGCTGGTGACGAAAAAATGCTGGTGACGAAAAATGCTGGTGACTAAAAAAATGCTGGTGACGAAAAATGACGAAAAATGCTGGTGACGAAAAATGACGAAAAGTGCTGGTGACGAAAAATGCTGGTGACGAAAAATGCTGGTGACGAAAAATGACAAAAAATGCTGGTGACGAAAAATGACAAAAAATGCTGGTGACGAAAAATGACAAAAAATGCTGGTGACGAAAGAATGCTGGTGACGAAAAATGACGAAAAATGCTGGTGACGAAAAAATGCTGGTGACGAAAAATGACGGTGACGAAAAATGACGAAAAATGCTGGTGACGAAAAATGACAAAAAATGCTGGTGACGAAAAAATGCTGGTGACGAAAAATGCTGGTGACGAAAAAATGCTGGTGACGAAAAATGACCAAAAATGCTGGTGACGAAAAAAATGCTGGTGACGAAAAATGACCAAAAATGCTGGCAGAGATGGGAAGTAACGAAGTACAAGTACTTCGTTACTGTAACGAAGTACTTTTTTTCGAGTATCTGTACTTTACTGAGTACTTATTTTTCTGACTACTTTTTACTTTTATCCGTTACATTTTAACACAAGTACTAGTACTTGTGTTGAGTACTTTTTCAAAATAGGCTCGAAGTACAAGTACTTTAGTTTTAATGCTAAATATTAATGTTGCGCGGTAGATCAAATTAAAAGAAGCGCTCATCCATGCAGTCGCGACGCTCGCAGGGTAGAACGTCATAGCTCTGGCCAGAGTGAGTCACACACACCGGTGTGTAACATAGGCCTACTGCAAATCTCTACTTCCTGTAACTAGACAAAAAAATAAAGCTAGTGTTGACTAATCATATTACCAGATGCTCTTATTTTGAAATCGTTTTTAGAGGAAGTGTGTTGTTTTGCTGCCACCATGACGCTGATCTGTAAGACTCCGGGGGGAAAATGTAAACATGAACTCACGTGGATTATAAACGCAGATTTGGGCCAAACGTCATATTAACAATATGAAACCATGCTCCTGTGACTTAAACACGTTGAAAGTGCGTTCTTTTTGAACCTCCGAAGCATTAGGTGAGTGGTTATTAATTATATCATGATGCTGGCTAAAAGTAGTTCTACTCTGTGTGTGTAAAGCCAAAGGTCCGCACAACTGTAGCTTTGGTTTAAAAAAAAAAGTCTACATGTCTTCAGTCTTCAGGTGCACAATTTTTCGGTCATTTCTGGCTTTGCAAAGCCATAGCTTGTTAGCTGTGTGTGTGTGTGTGTGTGTGTGTGTGTGTGTGTGTGTGTGTGTGTGTGTGTGTGTGTGTGTGTGTGTGTGTGTGTGTGTGTGCGTGCCTGCGTGCGTTTACTTTGAAGTAGCCAGTATTGTCTTGGCTATTTTGTTCAAACTAACTGTAAAAAAAAAAAGATGGGGGGGAAATGGTCTAAAGCAGGGGTCTTCAACGTTTTTCAGGCCAAGGACCCCTTAGCTGAGAGAGAGATGAAGGAGGGAGTGAGGACCCCCCTAGCTGAGAGAGAGATAGATGAAGCAGGGACCCCTTAGCTGAGAAAGAAATGATGCAGGGACCCCTTAGCTGAGAAAGAAATGAAGCAGGGACCCCCCTAGCTGAGAGGGAGATGAAGCAGGGACCCCTTAGCTGAGAGAGATGAAGCAGGGACCCCTTAGCTGAGGGAGATGAAGCAGGGACCCCTTAGCTGAGAGAGATGAAGCAGGGACCCCTTAGCTGAGAGAGATGAAGCAGGGACCCCTTAGCTGAGAGAGATGAAGCAGGGACCCCTTAGCTGAGAGAGATGAAGCAGGGACCCCTTAGCTGAGAGAGATGAAGCAGGGACCCCCACTACATATTGTATAAAATTGTGTTCCAGATTAAACATTTTCATAGATGTCATAGATTGCTTAGGCTGTCATCAGTGTTGTGTAAATTTAAAAAAAAAAATGAAGACCCCTGGTCTAAAGTAAAGCCTTTATGATTACAACATGCATAAACATTCGACAATTTAGCTGAATAGGATGGGGTAGGACTACGCTACTGTATTTTAACATCAGTCATAATGGTGGTAGCCTACTTGGAGAAGCAAATATTTTCTCAGGTGGTACTCAGTGGAAAAAGGTTGAGAACCACTTATTGATTTCAAAAGTTGGGTCGACTACTTGTATGATTCGTCACATCACAGTTTGGAAACCAATCCTGGGCCAGTTTTAAGACGTGTGTTTGGTGGGGATCTTTTAAAGGTTAAGACCACTTTAGTAGAGGTTTGGGTTGTGTAGTTACCTTGCCATGATGTAACTCTAAAGGTGGGCAAGAAATACAAAATAATTGCTCCATTGATTAGAAATTGATAATTCAAAATATGCTCCTCATTGACTTACATTGTACGGTAAAACAGCTCTCAAAGTCACTCTTTTAACACATAAATGAACCCAAACATAGCTGATTCAGACAATATAGAGCATCACCAAACCCAGTACTGTTTGTTTTTTTAATAAAAATGTCAACTTCCTGTTGATTTTACTATTTGAAGATCTGGATCCGGATCCGCCGATCCAGTCCGGGTTTTCTACTTATTAAAAATGGCAAAATCAACAGGAAGTTGACATTTTTATAAAAACAAAAAACAGTACTGGGTTTGGTGATGTTCTATATTGTCTGAATCAACTTTGTTTGCGTTCGTTTTTGTGCTAAAAGAGTGACTTTGAGAGCAGTTTTACCGTACAATGTAAGTCAATGAGGAGCATATTTTGAATTATCAATTTCTAATCAATGGAGCAATTATTTTTTATTTCTTGCCCACCTTTGGAGTTACATCATGGCAAGGTAACTACACAACCCAAACCTCTACTAAAGTGGTCTTGCCCTTTAAGTTTAATAGCCTTGGGGTACAATTGGCTTTGCACAGAAATATCCGGTAAAAATACTTTTACTTTTACTCATAAAGTACATTTCAGAGCCTGTACTTTTTTACTTTTACTCGAGTAATTATTTGAATGAGTACTTTTACTTTTACCAAAGTAGTTTTTTACACAAGTAATTGTACTTCTACTCGAGTACAGAATGTCAGTACTTTTCCCATCTCTGAATGCTGGTGATGAAAAAATGCTGGTGACGAAAAATGACGAAAAATGCTAGTGACGAAAAAATGACCAAAAATGCTGGTGACGAAAAAATGCTGGTGACGAAAAATGCTGGTGACGAAAAAATGCTGGTGACGAAAAATGACCAAAAATGCTGGTGACGAAAAAATGCTGGTGACGAAAAATGCTGGTGACGAAAAAAATGCTGGTGACGAAAAATGACCAAAAATGCTGGTGACGAAAAATGACGAAAAATGCTGGTGACGAAAAAGTGCTGGTGACGAAAAATGACGAAAAATGCTGGTGACGAAAAATGCTAGTGACGAAAAATGACGAAAAATGCTGGTGACGAAAAAAATGCTGGTGACGAAAAATGACCAAAAATGCTGCTGACGAAAAAATGCTGGTGACGAAAAAATGCTGGTGACGAAAAATGACGAAAACTGCTGGTGACGAAAAAAATGCTGGTGACGAAAAATGACCAAAAATGCTGGTGATGAAAAAATGCTGGTGACGAAAAATGACGAAAAATGCTAGTGACGAAAAATGACCAAAAATGCTGGTGACGTGTCGTATCTGAGGACACATACATACAGCATAGTCACACAGATACGGACACATACACACACACATACACACAGGCACACACAAGGCCCCTCACACACACACACACACACACACACACACACACACACACACACACACACACACACACACACACACACACACACACACACACACACACACACACACACACACACACACACACACACACATTTCAGGCCCCTCACATACACACACACACACACACACACACACACACACACACACACACACACACACACACACACACACACACACACACACACACACACACACACACACACACACACACACACACACACACACAGAGACCCACTCCCAAGCACACACATGCCAAGACAGATTGATGATTCCCCAAACATTAACATACACACACACCCACACGCACGTATCACGCACCCACATATACACACACACACAGTATCTTATATAAGTTAGGACACATACACACATTTACCCATAAAGCAGATGATTTACATTAAGAGTACATACATGCACAACACATGTATGCACGCACAGGCTCACTCCAAGGCCTTATAGGGACAAATACTGCTATCTCCATCCATGCACGTTTGTCTAATACACACACACTCACTCACACATGTATGCGCCTCTTCCTCACGCACGGACATCTTACCCCCCCACACATGTGGACAGTGAGAGCACATACATACACACACATGAACAACCAACATATAAGTACCTCAGACAGGACAATAGCCCCAGAGAGCCTTACCACGAGAACCTTGCTACGATGTACTAGAGAGAGACAGCCCGTTAGACTGACCATGTAACCTTTTTCTTCAATAAACCCTATCTTTATTGTAACCTCACTTTTGCCTGACTGACTCGCTCATTTTCATGGCCACCATCCTCTCCAAGGCCAGACTCTAGATACCACATAACATGGCGCTGCGAGCAGGGTAGTTTAAAACTTTTTGAGAGCAGTCTTTTTCTCCTGTGAAGTGATCTGCAAGCGGGTGAGTTGATTATATTCATCCATATGTTTGTGAATTGCTTTTGTGGGAGAGGAGACTGTTTTCATTGGGTTACTATCAAAAAACTAGTGGTTGAGTTTGGTCTTGGAGGGGAGTCTAATTAAAACAAATTTTTTTTTTTGTCCCTATTCTTTGGTGGCAAATGATTTGGTGGGTGGGCCAAAGTGGGTTTATATTATTATAGAGTACATTGGCAAAGTCATCAAACGTGACCATAATAGGTCAAGTGTGCACTTTTAGCTGCACACAAGATGTTTGCAAACACAGTCCATTACATGAGGAATAAAACAAAATAAAGGATTTGTTAAAAGGAACGTCAATTGCCTACACAAATCGGCGCTGACAACGTCAATAGCTTGGCCCAACCTTAAAATGATGCTGCAGAATATATAACTTATGCTCTTCATATAATATACAAAATAAAGGGATCTGTCTAGGACCAAGTTCATTGCTTAGCAGATCGATTGGGGATCGAGTCAATTGCCCTAATCATCCTAAAATAAGAATAAAATGACAGAGCATAGGCATAGGTTAGGTATGATATTAATACTGGTGTAGGACGAACGTTAAAGATTTATTGCTTTGGATTAGTGATTTGCCGTCCGCAGTCAGTCGATTTAACGCATCGGATGTAAGTCGTCACGTCCACCTTTAAATCTCTCGTTTCCACCCCGCATTACGAGAGCAGTATTAATGGAGTTTAGTCAGTCAAATTGTAAGTCTGTGGTGTTGTCTCATTGTGAGTCACAGATTTAAATGCTAAAATGTAAGCCGGTTATGTGTAGTAGGCCTATTAATACTGGTGTAGGACGAACGCTAAAGATTTATTGCTCTGGATTAGTGATTTGCCGTCCGCAGTCAGTCGAATTAACGCATCGGATTTAAGTCGTCACGTTCACCGCTAAATCTCTCTTGTTTCCACCCCGCATTACGAGAGCAGTATTAATGTAGGCTAGTTGTGCCGAATTTCTGTGGTGTTGTCTCATTGTGAGTCACAGAATAAAAGGCACAGCGTTGTTAGGTGCAGAATCCTGGCTATCGATTTATGGAAGTAATTACCCCATAATGTGTCAGGCGGGGATGTTAGATAGATTGCTTGACTAATCCATGGTTTGTGTAGGTCTGTTAAGTATGTCTCAGAGTGAGTGACAGTCCTATATTGATTCATGATTCGTAACAGATCCATTATTCTAATATTCCTGGGAAAAAGTTCTGCCTATAGGTCTGTTAAGTATGTCTCAGAGTGAGTGACAGACCTAGATTCCAGATCTGGTGTCTGATAAGTATGTCTCAGTATGAGTGTCAGACTTAGCGTCCAGATCTGGTGATCGTTTAAATGTGATGATGTGTTACTTTAATTACTTTGCCGAAATTGTGGGCCCACATAACTATAATCATATTGATCTGTGGTTATTTTTGGCAAATTTTAGAGGTAAAATGGTTACTTACTATTTTGCCAGAATGTTGTGTGAAAAGCGCTGAAAATTGCAGCGTTCAGGCTTGTCAGCCGGTCAGTGATGTATTGGAGGCTTGTCATGAGTCACTGATTTATTCTGTGTAGGTATTTATAATAGGTGTATTTTGACTCTCAGTCAGAATGGGGTGCTGTCTGTGGGCAGTTTTGTTTCATACATGTTGTCTGCATGTAAAGCCATACATGTGTACAGATGATGAGATGATAAGGCCTATGGATCCATTTGTTTGTTTGTCTGTCAGTATCTGTGAGTGTCTGACTGCACGCGGCAGTGAGCGGTGAATGTGCCTATACGGTATGTGTCTTATCTGGCTTTGCCTGTTCGGTGTCTGTGTCTGTGAGTGGCAAACTGTCCAGAATGTGTGTTTGGGAGTCTGTGTGTCTGTCTGAATGATATGAAAATGATTGATTAGGTTAACCGTTTAGCGTAGAGACAGGAGTGAGTATAGGAACTAATAATAAGGATTACGGACAATACTTGTTACTAAAGTTGTACTTTTCTCTCACTCGTCTGCTGGTCTTCTCTCTTTATTCCTTCTCTTTCCTGTCCGCTCTCCTCTGTTTCTGAAACCTGATGCTCATGTTTCAAGGGGGGTAGCAGGAGAGATGCAGGAGTGCGGGAGTATTTTTACTTGAGTAACTCAGAAACCAGGATGCTTTGATGTAACCAATCATAGTGTCCCATTCCTCTGAGCAGTGGGAGCGCAAGATGTGCACCATTAGAGCCCATAGCTGGCTGAGTTAAAAGTAAAACAGATGATATGACAAAACACCAATTAGATTAGGTTTGGTATTATCAGTGTCGAAGTTACGTATAGAGACAACACCAAATTAAGTGGAGAGATTAAGTTACAGAGACTCTCCAATAGAGCCTCGGCGCACGCAAAAAGATGTCAGACGAAATAGAGAAACTTTTAAGAAGAGGCCAGTTCACAGAATAAGGTCGAAATAAGATAACTGCGAAGTTAAATCATACATGCACTTCCACTTCATCTGTGGAAATAGAACTAAAGAGAGAATAAATACGCCATATGTATTTGCTTGTCTTATTACAGACATATGGGTTAGTTAGTATACTGCAGAGGACTAGAATAATAATTATTCAATTATCGCTATATGATTTTGAATACTGGGAGTATTACACTCCAAGATCAGTTGTAGGTTGAAATATATGTCTGTCTCTGTATGTGGGAGGATTCATGTCTGTCATATGTCTGTGTGTATGAATGAATAAATAATCTAAGGGATATCTAATTTTGTGAATGTGTGAGTTCCGTGCGTGTCTGTGTTTACTCTATCTGCCTCACACTGCCTCCAAAGTGTGTGCGAGTGCTCGGGCTTGCAAAAACCTGACCTCTCTCCCTTTTTTTGTGTATTCCTGTGTTTCTTCAAATCTATCCCCTCAAGCCCCCACATCTCGGCGAGCACACACGCTCTCCCTTCACACAGCCAATCGCCCCCACCCTTCTTTACTCTCTGGCACATACATACTGTCTGTCTCTCCCTCTTCTGTGCGAGTGCATTTTGTGTCTCTTCTTCAAGTTTGAGTGAATGAATGAGAGAGTTATGAGTTATTCTGCTTTTAATATAGTGTAGTGATTATGGTGTGAAGAGTGAAGAATTGAAGAATTAACGCTAATGAAATTGTTTATGTTCTTTTGTGTTTGATCATACATGTGCTGTGAGGGAGTTTCCAGTGAGGATGACACCACTGGAAATCAAAGCCAAACCCATCTCCCTGATACAACGACCCCCGGGCCAAACAGACCACACAGAGGCCTTTCGTCTGGATGGACAAAAGCAGACGCAGTCCATGACCTGAGGGATGCCTGTCCATTGTATCACATAAGATCAGTTTGGCCCTAAAACCATTTGTCTAACAGTAGTAGTTTGAAATTGATCATTTGAGTGTGTTTGTGTAGGCATGGAATCGACTCATTGAAATAGGTAAAGCGATCTCTTTTTTGTTTTAGTGGTGAACATGGCTAGGTGCACTTTACCAGGAATCAGAATCATTCTGGAGTTTTGAGTGCCTTGAAGAACTATGTTCGCCTGGCCGTCGAAACCTGAAGACATAGGGAGGAGTTAGTGACAGTATACGTTTTGGGGTAGGCAGAGAGCCATGGGGTTCAATGAAGAGGTTACATGCCGGTATGTGTGAAGTCATGGATGAGTGAAGGTATGATTACATCATGTATGAAAGTAAGGGAAGAGCGAATGCATGGGTATGCTTGGTGAGTGAATGAATAATAGAGATACTGATACAAACCAACTTTTTAGTAGTAGCTGCAGTACTGAATGGAAACTATTTTTGGAAGAGATGCTTGTAAAAGTTACAAGGGGGGACCACCTTAAGAGAAAATGAGTAACAGGTCCAAATAACATAGTGTATTATTATTATTGATAAAAAAGGTAAAGCCAAATGTGAGCAACGTTCGAGCTACAGGGATAAAATTGTGCAGATTATTGTTTGTGAGGGGTTTGCCGATCACTCGCAATAATCTGCATCCATGTAACAGTTAAATAAAATTAATAAATATAGGTGCTGGAGAATAACCGAATAATATTATATTGAGTGAGGTCACAGATACGTACTGTGCTGATAATTTGATTATACTGACAACACAACTTAATAAGAGAAAATGTTCATCGGAGAATGGTGAAACATTTATATAATACATTTCCAGGCGTACAAAAGCAAACACCTAAGTGATTCAGCGGGCACCTGTATAGAATTACGATTGGAGAACGCATACTCTAGGGAACCGTCATTACATACACAGAAATAAGTGAAATTGAACAAGAGGTAAACCCATATTATAGGTTCTCATCTGAAGTAATAAACAAATAGTGAATTGAATGTAGTAATTGTATTCTGAGTCTGATGTCTTAAGTGATCGCAAGGAGCAGCTTGTTGAACAGGGTATTTGGTGTGGACTGAAACAATCACCGGCCTATATGTGTGACTGTGAGTTATGTGAGGACGTGGAGGCGACGGCTGACACGCCCTCCCTGGGACTCACAGCGGACTGTGGGGCAGGAGAGGACGCTCTCACGCCCACATGGTCTGAGCACAGATCCGCTGGTAGCTAACTAATGCTGGGGGGGACTAGTGGAGTCTAAGTTGGCCCCCACCTCCGAGAGGTGGCGCTTCAACCAAGGTTGTGCATTAGGGTTAGAACTGACAGAACAATTCTGCCTCTCAGCCAAAACCACCTGTCCTACCCTGATCCTCAATACAGTAGGTTGTTGTCTTGACATCAGTGAGTTTGTAGTCTCAGTGACACCTTTTAGGAGTAACACATGGTCATTTATATTTGAGTACCTCATTCGTATTGATTTACAGTTACAGTGTAGGTTGTTGATCAAGGCTGTACAACTGCCCACCTACGCTTTATTCCCCATTGAAGACATATGCAGTTTAGCATTGAACACTATTGGTAGAGTTGTACAGTGCACCCTGGAGAGGAACCACTAATGACATTGGAGGAGACAGTGAATAAGCCCAAGTATCTACAAGGGAGGATAATGACATACTTTTGGATAAGGGAGACTGAAGCACAGACCTAGGGTGGTAGGAAGGACTTTGCCCAAATATGCCACCTTTACCCTTCCTGCCCCGTTCTCCCCATACACACATACACCTGTCCATTGCTCTATCTTGTCTACACTATGCACACACCTGTCTCACCGCTCTATCTTGTCTACAGCACACAAGTCCCCATGCACCACATGGTAAGGTATGCCAGCTGGCGAAGATTTGCGCGTTTTTAGTTTAGGCGATTTTTTTTATTACTTTTGCAGGCCAATGCGCATGGATAATTCCAGAATGCATGGTTGATTTGAGTTGTTTGTTTTGTTTGCCTTTTCGGTTGATGGTTATTTGTTTCATGTCTGTTTCTGTTTGCATAAGTCTGTCGTTATTTTATTTTTGTATTTCTGTTTCCATTCATTTGTTTTCCTGTGTAACTCCCGGTTATAGTCAGGCAACGTTCGGTTACTGTTGTGCGTTTGTTACAATGCTCTCGTTGATTGCACGGATTGATGATACCAGGTGGGTGCTTCCTCATGCACTTTGCCCGGATAATTTGTGTTACTAGGTTGGTGATGTTTTTTTTTTAATTGTTTTTGTGTTTTGCCCATTCTGAAAAAAGAAGAATTTTTTGATGCTAATGGTTGCCTGTTGAGGGTATACGTAGTTGATCTTTTTTTTTATTTATTTTTTTTTTTTATTGTGTTTTTGTCTTTGTTTGATGTGTGTTTGGTTGAATTGTGTTTTGTGTATTGTATGGATTTTAGCGTGATAGGGTATTGGTTGTGTAGAATTTTATAGACGATTACGTTACCTCTTTTTGTGAACGACTGTGTCGTTCAAGGGGGGCTATGTCGTATCTGAGGACACATACATACAGCATAGTCACACAGATACGGACACATACACACACACATACACACAGGCACACACAAGGCCCCTCACACACACACACACACACACACACACACACACACACACACACACACACACACACACACACACACACACACACACACACACACACACACACACACACACATTTCAGGCCCCTCACATACACACACACACACACACACACACACACACACACACACACACACACACACACACACACACACACACACACACACACACACACACACACACACACACACACACACACACACAGAGACCCACTCCCAAGCACACACATGCCAAGACAGATTGATGATTCCCCAAACATTAACATACACACACACCCACACGCACGTATCACGCACCCACATATACACACACACACAGTATCTTATATAAGTTAGGACACATACACACATTTACCCATAAAGCAGATGATTTACATTAAGAGTACATACATGCACAACACATGTATGCACGCACAGGCTCACTCCAAGGCCTTATAGGGACAAATACTGCTATCTCCATCCATGCACGTTTGTCTAATACACACACACTCACTCACACATGTATGCGCCTCTTCCTCACGCACGGACATCTTACCCCCCCACACATGTGGACAGTGAGAGCACATACATACACACACATGAACAACCAACATATAAGTACCTCAGACAGGACAATAGCCCCAGAGAGCCTTACCACGAGAACCTTGCTACGATGTACTAGAGAGAGACAGCCCGTTAGACTGACCATGTAACCTTTTTCTTCAATAAACCCTATCTTTATTGTAACCTCACTTTTGCCTGACTGACTCGCTCATTTTCATGGCCACCATCCTCTCCAAGGCCAGACTCTAGATACCACAGACGAAAAAATGCTGGTGACGAAAAATGCTGGTGACGAAAAAATGCTGGTGACGAAAAATGACCAAAAATGCTGGTGACGAAAAAATGCTGGTGACGAAAAATGCTGGTGACGAAAAATGACGAAAACTGCTGGTGACGAAAAAATGCTGGTGACGAAAAATGCTGGTGACTAAAAAAATGCTGGTGACGAAAAATGACGAAAAATGCTGGTGACGAAAAATGACGAAAAGTGCTGGTGACGAAAAATGCTGGTGACGAAAAATGCTGGTGACGAAAAATGACAAAAAATGCTGGTGACGAAAAATGACAAAAAATGCTGGTGACGAAAAATGACAAAAAATGCTGGTGACGAAAGAATGCTGGTGACGAAAAATGACGAAAAATGCTGGTGACGAAAAAATGCTGGTGACGAAAAATGACGGTGACGAAAAATGACGAAAAATGCTGGTGACGAAAAATGACAAAAAATGCTGGTGACGAAAAAATGCTGGTGACGAAAAATGCTGGTGACGAAAAAATGCTGGTGACGAAAAATGACCAAAAATGCTGGTGACGAAAAAAATGCTGGTGACGAAAAATGACCAAAAATGCTGGCAGAGATGGGAAGTAACGAAGTACAAGTACTTCGTTACTGTAACGAAGTACTTTTTTCGAGTATCTGTACTTTACTGAGTACTTATTTTTCTGACTACTTTTTACTTTTATCCGTTACATTTTAACACAAGTACTAGTACTTGTGTTGAGTACTTTTTCAAAATAGGCTCGAAGTACAAGTACTTTAGTTTTAATGCTAAATATTAATGTTGCGCGGTAGATCAAATTAAAAGAAGCGCTCATCCATGCAGTCGCGACGCTCGCAGGGTAGAACGTCATAGCTCTGGCCAGAGTGAGTCACACACACCGGTGTGTAACATAGGCCTACTGCAAATCTCTACTTCCTGTAACTAGACAAAAAAATAAAGCTAGTGTTGACTAATCATATTACCAGATGCTCTTATTTTGAAATCGTTTTTAGAGGAAGTGTGTTGTTTTGCTGCCACCATGACGCTGATCTGTAAGACTCCGGGGGGAAAATGTAAACATGAACTCACGTGGATTATAAACGCAGATTTGGGCCAAACGTCATATTAACAATATGAAACCATGCTCCTGTGACTTAAACACGTTGAAAGTGCGTTCTTTTTGAACCTCCGAAGCATTAGGTGAGTGGTTATTAATTATATCATGATGCTGGCTAAAAGTAGTTCTACTCTGTGTGTGTAAAGCCAAAGGTCCGCACAACTGTAGCTTTGGTTTAAAAAAAAAAGTCTACATGTCTTCAGTCTTCAGGTGCACAATTTTTCGGTCATTTCTGGCTTTGCAAAGCCATAGCTTGTTAGCTGTGTGTGTGTGTGTGTGTGTGTGTGTGTGTGTGTGTGTGTGTGTGTGTGTGTGTGTGTGTGTGTGTGTGTGTGTGTGTGTGTGTGTGTGCGTGCCTGCGTGCGTTTACTTTGAAGTAGCCAGTATTGTCTTGGCTATTTTGTTCAAACTAACTGTAAAAAAAAAAAGATGGGGGGGAAATGGTCTAAAGCAGGGGTCTTCAACGTTTTTCAGGCCAAGGACCCCTTAGCTGAGAGAGAGATGAAGGAGGGAGTGAGGACCCCCCTAGCTGAGAGAGAGATAGATGAAGCAGGGACCCCTTAGCTGAGAAAGAAATGATGCAGGGACCCCTTAGCTGAGAAAGAAATGAAGCAGGGACCCCCCTAGCTGAGAGGGAGATGAAGCAGGGACCCCTTAGCTGAGAGAGATGAAGCAGGGACCCCTTAGCTGAGGGAGATGAAGCAGGGACCCCTTAGCTGAGAGAGATGAAGCAGGGACCCCTTAGCTGAGAGAGATGAAGCAGGGACCCCTTAGCTGAGAGAGATGAAGCAGGGACCCCTTAGCTGAGAGAGATGAAGCAGGGACCCCTTAGCTGAGAGAGATGAAGCAGGGACCCCCACTACATATTGTATAAAATTGTGTTCCAGATTAAACATTTTCATAGATGTCATAGATTGCTTAGGCTGTCATCAGTGTTGTGTAAATTAAAAAAAAAAAATGAAGACCCCTGGTCTAAAGTAAAGCCTTTATGATTACAACATGCATAAACATTCGACAATTTAGCTGAATAGGATGGGGTAGGACTACGCTACTGTATTTTAACATCAGTCATAATGGTGGTAGCCTACTTGGAGAAGCAAATATTTTCTCAGGTGGTACTCAGTGGAAAAAGGTTGAGAACCACTTATTGATTTCAAAAGTTGGGTCGACTACTTGTATGATTCGTCACATCACAGTTTGGAAACCAATCCTGGGCCAGTTTTAAGACGTGTGTTTGGTGGGGATCTTTTAAAGGTTAAGACCACTTTAGTAGAGGTTTGGGTTGTGTAGTTACCTTGCCATGATGTAACTCTAAAGGTGGGCAAGAAATACAAAATAATTGCTCCATTGATTAGAAATTGATAATTCAAAATATGCTCCTCATTGACTTACATTGTACGGTAAAACAGCTCTCAAAGTCACTCTTTTAACACATAAATGAACCCAAACATAGCTGATTCAGACAATATAGAGCATCACCAAACCCAGTACTGTTTGTTTTTTTAATAAAAATGTCAACTTCCTGTTGATTTTACTATTTGAAGATCTGGATCCGGATCCGCCGATCCAGTCCGGGTTTTCTACTTATTAAAAATGGCAAAATCAACAGGAAGTTGACATTTTTATAAAAACAAAAAACAGTACTGGGTTTGGTGATGTTCTATATTGTCTGAATCAACTTTGTTTGCGTTCGTTTTTGTGCTAAAAGAGTGACTTTGAGAGCAGTTTTACCGTACAATGTAAGTCAATGAGGAGCATATTTTGAATTATCAATTTCTAATCAATGGAGCAATTATTTTTTATTTCTTGCCCACCTTTGGAGTTACATCATGGCAAGGTAACTACACAACCCAAACCTCTACTAAAGTGGTCTTGCCCTTTAAGTTTAATAGCCTTGGGGTACAATTGGCTTTGCACAGAAATATCCGGTAAAAATACTTTTACTTTTACTCATAAAGTACATTTCAGAGCCTGTACTTTTTTACTTTTACTCGAGTAATTATTTGAATGAGTACTTTTACTTTTACCAAAGTAGTTTTTTACACAAGTAATTGTACTTCTACTCGAGTACAGAATGTCAGTACTTTTCCCATCTCTGAATGCTGGTGATGAAAAAATGCTGGTGACGAAAAATGACGAAAAATGCTAGTGACGAAAAAATGACCAAAAATGCTGGTGACGAAAAAATGCTGGTGACGAAAAATGCTGGTGACGAAAAAATGCTGGTGACGAAAAATGACCAAAAATGCTGGTGACGAAAAAATGCTGGTGACGAAAAATGCTGGTGACGAAAAAAATGCTGGTGACGAAAAATGACCAAAAATGCTGGTGACGAAAAATGACGAAAAATGCTGGTGACGAAAAAGTGCTGGTGACGAAAAATGACGAAAAATGCTGGTGACGAAAAATGCTAGTGACGAAAAATGACGAAAAATGCTGGTGACGAAAAAAATGCTGGTGACGAAAAATGACCAAAAATGCTGGTGACGAAAAAATGCTGGTGACGAAAAATGACGAAAACTGCTGGTGACGAAAAAAATGCTGGTGACGAAAAATGACCAAAAATGCTGGTGATGAAAAAATGCTGGTGACGAAAAATGACGAAAAATGCTAGTGACGAAAAATGCTGGTGACGAAAAAATGCTGGTGACGAAAAATGACCAAAAATGCTGGTGACGAAAAAATGCTGGTGACGAAAAATGCTGGTGACGAAAAAAATGCTGGTGACGAAAAATGACCAAAAATGCTGGTGACGAAAAATGACGAAAAATGCTGGTGACGAAAAAGTGCTGGTGACGAAAAATGACGAAAAATGCTGGTGACGAAAAATGCTAGTGACGAAAAATGACGAAAAATGCTGGTGACGAAAAAAATGCTGGTGACGAAAAATGACCAAAAATGCTGCTGACGAAAAAATGCTGGTGACGAAAAAATGCTGGTGACGAAAAATGACGAAAACTGCTGGTGACGAAAAAAATGCTGGTGACGAAAAATGACCAAAAATGCTGGTGATGAAAAAATGCTGGTGACGAAAAATGACGAAAAATGCTAGTGACGAAAAATGACCAAAAATGCTGGTGACGAAAAAATGCTGGTGACGAAAAATGCTGGTGACGAAAAAATGCTGGTGACGAAAAATGACCAAAAATGCTGGTGACGAAAAAATGCTGGTGACGAAAAATGCTGGTGACGAAAAATGACGAAAACTGCTGGTGACGAAAAAATGCTGGTGACGAAAAATGCTGGTGACTAAAAAAATGCTGGTGACGAAAAATGACGAAAAATGCTGGTGACGAAAAATGACGAAAAGTGCTGGTGACGAAAAATGCTGGTGACGAAAAATGCTGGTGACGAAAAATGACAAAAAATGCTGGTGACGAAAAATGACAAAAAATGCTGGTGACGAAAAATGACAAAAAATGCTGGTGACGAAAGAATGCTGGTGACGAAAAATGACGAAAAATGCTGGTGACGAAAAAATGCTGGTGACGAAAAATGACGGTGACGAAAAATGACGAAAAATGCTGGTGACGAAAAATGACAAAAAATGCTGGTGACGAAAAAATGCTGGTGACGAAAAATGCTGGTGACGAAAAAATGCTGGTGACGAAAAATGACCAAAAATGCTGGTGACGAAAAAAATGCTGGTGACGAAAAATGACCAAAAATGCTGGCAGAGATGGGAAGTAACGAAGTACAAGTACTTCGTTACTGTAACGAAGTACTTTTTTCGAGTATCTGTACTTTACTGAGTACTTATTTTTCTGACTACTTTTTACTTTTATCCGTTACATTTTAACACAAGTACTAGTACTTGTGTTGAGTACTTTTTCAAAATAGGCTCGAAGTACAAGTACTTTAGTTTTAATGCTAAATATTAATGTTGCGCGGTAGATCAAATTAAAAGAAGCGCTCATCCATGCAGTCGCGACGCTCGCAGGGTAGAACGTCATAGCTCTGGCCAGAGTGAGTCACACACACCGGTGTGTAACATAGGCCTACTGCAAATCTCTACTTCCTGTAACTAGACAAAAAAATAAAGCTAGTGTTGACTAATCATATTACCAGATGCTCTTATTTTGAAATCGTTTTTAGAGGAAGTGTGTTGTTTTGCTGCCACCATGACGCTGATCTGTAAGACTCCGGGGGGAAAATGTAAACATGAACTCACGTGGATTATAAACGCAGATTTGGGCCAAACGTCATATTAACAATATGAAACCATGCTCCTGTGACTTAAACACGTTGAAAGTGCGTTCTTTTTGAACCTCCGAAGCATTAGGTGAGTGGTTATTAATTATATCATGATGCTGGCTAAAAGTAGTTCTACTCTGTGTGTGTAAAGCCAAAGGTCCGCACAACTGTAGCTTTGGTTTAAAAAAAAAAGTCTACATGTCTTCAGTCTTCAGGTGCACAATTTTTCGGTCATTTCTGGCTTTGCAAAGCCATAGCTTGTTAGCTGTGTGTGTGTGTGTGTGTGTGTGTGTGTGTGTGTGTGTGTGTGTGTGTGTGTGTGTGTGTGTGTGTGTGTGTGTGTGTGTGTGTGCGTGCCTGCGTGCGTTTACTTTGAAGTAGCCAGTATTGTCTTGGCTATTTTGTTCAAACTAACTGTAAAAAAAAAAAGATGGGGGGGAAATGGTCTAAAGCAGGGGTCTTCAACGTTTTTCAGGCCAAGGACCCCTTAGCTGAGAGAGAGATGAAGGAGGGAGTGAGGACCCCCCTAGCTGAGAGAGAGATAGATGAAGCAGGGACCCCTTAGCTGAGAAAGAAATGATGCAGGGACCCCTTAGCTGAGAAAGAAATGAAGCAGGGACCCCCCTAGCTGAGAGGGAGATGAAGCAGGGACCCCTTAGCTGAGAGAGATGAAGCAGGGACCCCTTAGCTGAGGGAGATGAAGCAGGGACCCCTTAGCTGAGAGAGATGAAGCAGGGACCCCTTAGCTGAGAGAGATGAAGCAGGGACCCCTTAGCTGAGAGAGATGAAGCAGGGACCCCTTAGCTGAGAGAGATGAAGCAGGGACCCCTTAGCTGAGAGAGATGAAGCAGGGACCCCTTAGCTGAGAGAGATGAAGCAGGGACCCCCACTACATATTGTATAAAATTGTGTTCCAGATTAAACATTTTCATAGATGTCATAGATTGCTTAGGCTGTCATCAGTGTTGTGTAAATTAAAAAAAAAAAATGAAGACCCCTGGTCTAAAGTAAAGCCTTTATGATTACAACATGCATAAACATTCGACAATTTAGCTGAATAGGATGGGGTAGGACTACGCTACTGTATTTTAACATCAGTCATAATGGTGGTAGCCTACTTGGAGAAGCAAATATTTTCTCAGGTGGTACTCAGTGGAAAAAGGTTGAGAACCACTTATTGATTTCAAAAGTTGGGTCGACTACTTGTATGATTCGTCACATCACAGTTTGGAAACCAATCCTGGGCCAGTTTTAAGACGTGTGTTTGGTGGGGATCTTTTAAAGGTTAAGACCACTTTAGTAGAGGTTTGGGTTGTGTAGTTACCTTGCCATGATGTAACTCTAAAGGTGGGCAAGAAATACAAAATAATTGCTCCATTGATTAGAAATTGATAATTCAAAATATGCTCCTCATTGACTTACATTGTACGGTAAAACAGCTCTCAAAGTCACTCTTTTAACACATAAATGAACCCAAACATAGCTGATTCAGACAATATAGAGCATCACCAAACCCAGTACTGTTTGTTTTTTTAATAAAAATGTCAACTTCCTGTTGATTTTACTATTTGAAGATCTGGATCCGGATCCGCCGATCCAGTCCGGGTTTTCTACTTATTAAAAATGGCAAAATCAACAGGAAGTTGACATTTTTATAAAAACAAAAAACAGTACTGGGTTTGGTGATGTTCTATATTGTCTGAATCAACTTTGTTTGCGTTCGTTTTTGTGCTAAAAGAGTGACTTTGAGAGCAGTTTTACCGTACAATGTAAGTCAATGAGGAGCATATTTTGAATTATCAATTTCTAATCAATGGAGCAATTATTTTTTATTTCTTGCCCACCTTTGGAGTTACATCATGGCAAGGTAACTACACAACCCAAACCTCTACTAAAGTGGTCTTGCCCTTTAAGTTTAATAGCCTTGGGGTACAATTGGCTTTGCACAGAAATATCCGGTAAAAATACTTTTACTTTTACTCATAAAGTACATTTCAGAGCCTGTACTTTTTTACTTTTACTCGAGTAATTATTTGAATGAGTACTTTTACTTTTACCAAAGTAGTTTTTTACACAAGTAATTGTACTTCTACTCGAGTACAGAATGTCAGTACTTTTCCCATCTCTGAATGCTGGTGATGAAAAAATGCTGGTGACGAAAAATGACGAAAAATGCTAGTGACGAAAAAATGACCAAAAATGCTGGTGACGAAAAAATGCTGGTGACGAAAAATGCTGGTGACGAAAAAATGCTGGTGACGAAAAATGACCAAAAATGCTGGTGACGAAAAAATGCTGGTGACGAAAAATGCTGGTGACGAAAAAAATGCTGGTGACGAAAAATGACCAAAAATGCTGGTGACGAAAAATGACGAAAAATGCTGGTGACGAAAAAGTGCTGGTGACGAAACATGCTGGTGACGAAAAATGACAAAAAATGCTGGTGACGAAAAGATGCTGGTGACGAAAAATGACGAAAAAAACTAGTGACGAAAAATGACGAAAAATGCTGGTGACGAAAAAAATGCTGGTGACGAAAAATGACCAAAAATGCTGGTGACGAAAAGATGCTGGTGACGAAAAATGACGAAAAAAACTAGTGACGAAAAATGACGAAAAATGCTGGTGACGAAAAATGACCAAAAATGCTGGTGACGAAAAAATGCTGGTGACGAAAAATGACGAAAAATGCTGGTGACGAAAAAATGCTGGTGACGAAAAAATGCTGGTGACGAAAAATGACGAAAACTGCTGGTGACGAAAAAAATGCTGGTGACGAAAAATGACCAAAAATGCTGGTGATGAAAAAATGCTGGTGACGAAAAATGCTGGTGACGAAAAATGACCAAAAATGCTGGTGACGAAAAAAATGCTGGTGACGAAAAATGACCAAAAATGCTGGTGATGAAAAAATGCTGGTGACGAAAAATGACAAAAAATGCTAGTGACGAAAAATGACCAAGAATGCTGGTGACGAAAAAATGCTGGTGACGAAAAATGACAAAAAATGCTGGTGACGAAAAAATGCTGGTGACGAAAAATGACGAAAAATGCTGGTGACGAAAAATGCTAGTGACGAAAAATGACGAAAAATGCTGGTGACGAAAAAAATGCTGGTGACGAAAAATGACCAAAAATGCTGGTGACGAAAAAATGCTGGTGACGAAAAAATGCTGGTGACGAAAAATGACGAAAACTGCTGGTGACGAAAAAAATGCTGGTGACGAAAAATGACCAAAAATGCTGGTGATGAAAAAATGCTGGTGACGAAAAATGACAAAAATGCTAGTGACGAAAAATGACCAAAAATGCTGGTGACGAAAAACTGCTGGTGACGAAAAATGCTGGTGACGAAAAAATGCTGGTGACGAAAAATGACCAAAAATGCTGGTGACGAAAAAAATGCTGGTGACGAAAAATGACCAAAAATGCTGGTGATGAAAAAATGCTGGTGACGAAAAATGACAAAAAATGCTAGTGACGAAAAATGACCAAAAATGCTGGTGACGAAAAAATGCTGGTGACGAAAAATGACAAAAAATGTTGGTGACGAAAAAATGCTGGTGACGAAAAATGACGAAAAATGCTGGTGACGAAAAATGACAAAAAATGCTGGTGACGAAAAAATGCTGGTGACGAAAAATGACGAAAAATGCTGGTGACGAAAAAATGCTGGTGACGAAAAAATGCTGGTGACGAAAAATGACCAAAAATGCTGGTGATGAAAAAATGCTGGTGACGAAAAATGACGAAAAATGCTAGTGACGAAAAATGACCAAAAATGCTGGTGACGAAAAAATGCTGGTGACGAAAAATGCTGGTGACGAAAAAATGCTGGTGACGAAAAATGACCAAAAATGCTGGTGACTAAAAAATGCTGGTGACGAAAAATGCTGGTGACGAAAAAAATGCTGGTGACGAAAAATGACGAAAAATGCTGGTGACGAAAAATGACGAAAAATGCTGGTGACGAAAAAGTGCTGGTGACGAAAAATGCTGGTGACGAAAAATGACAAAAAATGCTGGTGACGAAAAATGACGAAAAATGCTAGTGACGAAAAATGACGAAAAATGCTGGTGACGAAAAAAATGCTGGTGACGAAAAATGACCAAAAACGCTGGTGACGAAAAGATGCTGGTGACGAAAAATGACGAAAAATGCTGGTGACGAAAAATGACGAAAAATGCTGGTGACGAAAAATGCTGGTGACGAAAAATGACGAAAAATGCTGGTGACGAAAAGATGCTGGTGACGAAAAATGCTGGTGACGAAAAATGACGAAAAATGCTGGTGACGAAAAATGACAAAAAATGCTGGTGACGAAAAAATGCTGGTGACGAAAAATGACGAAAAATGCTGGTGACGAAAAAATGCTGGTGACGAAAAAATGCTGGTGACGAAAAATGACGAAAAATGCTGGTGACGAAAAATGACAAAAAATGCTGGTGACGAAAAAATGCTGGTGACGAAAAAATGCTGGTGACGAAAAATGACCAAAAATGCTGGTGACGAAAAAAATGCTGGTGACGAAAAATGACCAAAAATGCTGGTGATGAAAAAATGCTGGTGACGAAAAATGACGAAAAATGCTAGTGACGAAAAATGACCAAAAATGCTGGTGACGAAAAAATGCTGGTGACGAAAAATGCTGGTGACGAAAAAATGCTGGTGACGAAAAATGACCAAAAATGCTGGTGACGAAAAAATGCTGGTGACGAAAAATGCTGGTGACGAAAAAAATGCTGGTGACGAAAAATGACCAAAAATGCTGGTGACGAAAAATGACGAAAAATGCTGGTGACGAAAAAGTGCTGGTGACGAAAAATGCTGGTGACGAAAAATGACAAAAAATGCTGGTGACGAAAAAATGCTGGTGACGAAAAATGCTGGTGACGAAAAAAATGCTGGTGACGAAAAATGACGAAAAATGCTGGTGACGAAAAATGACGAAAAATGCTGGTGACGAAAAAGTGCTGGTGACGAAAAATGCTGGTGACGAAAAATGACAAAAAATGCTGGTGACGAAAAATGACGAAAAATGCTAGTGACGAAAAATGACGAAAAATGCTGGTGACGAAAAAAATGCTGGTGACGAAAAATGACCAAAAACGCTGGTGACGAAAAGATGCTGGTGACGAAAAATTACGAAAAATGCTGGTGACGAAAAATGACGAAAAATGCTGGTGACGAAAAATGCTGGTGACGAAAAATGACGAAAAATGCTGGTGACGAAAAGATGCTGGTGACGAAAAATGCTGGTGACGAAAAATGACGAAAAATGCTGGTGACGAAAAATGACAAAAAATGCTGGTGACGAAAAAATGCTGGTGACGAAAAATGACGAAAAATGCTGGTGACGAAAAATGCTAGTGACGAAAAAATGCTGGTGACGAAAAATGACGAAAAATGCTGGTGACGAAAAATGACAAAAAATGCTGGTGACGAAAAAATGCTGGTGACGAAAAAATGCTGGTGACGAAAAATGACCAAAAATGCTGGTGACGAAAAAAATGCTGGTGACGAAAAATGACCAAAAATGCTGGTGATGAAAAAATGCTGGTGACGAAAAATGACGAAAAATGCTAGTGACGAAAAATGACCAAAAATGCTGGTGACGAAAAAATGCTGGTGACGAAAAATGCTGGTGACGAAAAAATGCTGGTGACGAAAAATGACCAAAAATGCTGGTGACGAAAAAATGCTGGTGACGAAAAATGCTGGTGACGAAAAAAATGCTGGTGACGAAAAATGACCAAAAATGCTGGTGACGAAAAATGACGAAAAATGCTGGTGACGAAAAAGTGCTGGTGACGAAAAATGCTGGTGACGAAAAATGACAAAAAATGCTGGTGACGAAAAAATGCTGGTGACGAAAAATGACGAAAAATGCTAGTGACGAAAAATGACGAAAAATGCTGGTGACGAAAAATGCTGGTGACGAAAAAAATGCTGGTGACGAAAAATGACCAAAAATGCTGGTGACGAAAAATGACGAAAAATGCTGGTGACGAAAAAGTGCTGGTGACGAAAAATGACGAAAGATGCTGGTGACGAAAAATGACAAAAATGCTGGTGACGAAAAAATGCTGGTGACGAAAAATGACGAAAAATGCTGGTGACGAAAAAATGCTGGTGACGAAAAAATGCTGGTGACGAAAAATGACGAAAAATGCTGGTGACGAAAAAATGCTGGTGACGAAAAAATGCTGGTGACGAAAAATGCTGGTGACGAAAAAATGCTGGTGACGAAAAATGACGAAAAATGCTGGTGACGAAAAAATGCTGGTGACGAAAAAATGCTGGTGACGAAAAATGACGAAAAATGCTGGTGACGAAAAAATGCTGGTGACGAAAAAATGCTGGTGACGAAAAATGCTGGTGACGAAAAAAATGCTGGTGACGAAAAATGACCAAAAATGCTGGTGATGAAAAAATGCTGGTGACGAAAAATGCTAGTGACGAAAAATGACCAAAAATGCTGGTGACGAAAAACTGCTGGTGACGAAAAATGCTGGTGACGAAAAAATGCTGGTGACGAAAAATGACCAAAAATGCTGGTGACGAAAAAAATGCTGGTGACGAAAAATGACCAAAAATGCTGGTGATGAAAAAATGCTGGTGACGAAAAATGACAAAAAATGCTAGTGACGAAAAATGACCAAAAATGCTGGTGACGAAAAAATGCTGGTGACGAAAAAATGCTGGTGACGAAAAATGCTGGTGACGAAAAAATGCTGGTGACGAAAAATGACCAAAAATGCTGGTGACGAAAAAATGCTGGTGACGAAAAATGACGAAAAATGCTAGTGACGAAAAATGACGAAAAATGCTGGTGACGAAAAAAATGCTGGTGACGAAAAATGACCAAAAATGCTGGTGACGAAAAATGCTGGTGAAGAAAAAAATGCTGGTGACGAAAAATGACCAAAAATGCTGGTGACGAAAAATGACGAAAAATGCTGGTGACGAAAAAGTGCTGGTGACGAAAAATGACGAAAAATGCTGGTGACGAAAAATGACAAAAAATGCTGGTGACGAAAAAATGCTGGTGACGAAAAATGACGAAAAATGCTGGTGACGAAAAATGACAAAAAATGCTGGTGACGAAAAAATGCTGGTGACGAAAAAATGCTGGTGACGAAAAATGACGAAAAATGCTGGTGACGAAAAAATGCTGGTGACGAAAAAATGCTGGTGACGAAAAATGACGAAAAATGCTGGTGACGAAAAAATGCTGGTGACGAAAAATGTCCAAAAATGCTGGTGACGAAAAAATGCTGGTGACGAAAAATGCTGGTGACGAAAAAAATGCTGGTGACGAAAAATGACCAAAAATGCTGGTGACGAAAAAATGCTGGTGACGAAAAATGACGAAAAATGCTAGTGACGAAAAATGACGAAAAATGCTGGTGACGAAAAAAATGCTGGTGACGAAAAATGACCAAAAATGCTGGTGACGAAAAAATGCTGGTGACGAAAAATGCTGGTGACGAAAAAATGCTGGTGACGAAAAATGACAAAAAATGCTGGTGACGAAAAAAATGCTGGTGACGAAAAATGACAAAAAATGCTGGTGACGAAAAAAATGCTGGTGACGAAAAATGACCAAAAATGCTGGTGACGAAAAAATGCTGGTGACGAAAAATGACGAAAAATGCTGGCAATTTAGAGTTGATTGGTAGTACTTTGTAGTGACTTTTTTTGGTCCCTAACATTCATCGAGCTCTGGACTTAGTAAATTTATTTTTTCACCATTGTGTCACTACCGAAACGAAAGTTTGTCACTACCGAAACGAAAGTTAAATCCGAAAAAATCACTAAGTGTGGAGGCCAAAATACTCCCCCCAAAAACCTGTTAGGAGTACGTTTCAGGCAATTTAGAGTTGATTGGTAATTTTCGTTTCGGTAAAATTTATTTTACCGAAACGAAAGCTAAATCCGAAAAAATCCCGAAGTGTGGAGGCCAAAATCGTCCCCCCAAAAACCTGTTAGGAGTACGTTTCAGGCAATTTAGAGTTGATTGGTAATTTTCGTTTCGGTAAAATTTATTTCACCGAAACGAAAGTTAAATCCGAAAAAATCACTAAGTGTGGAGGCCAAAATCGTCCCACCAAAAACCTGTTAGGAGTACGTTTCAGGCAATTTAGAGTTGATTGGTAATTTTCGTTTCGGTAAAATGTATTTTACCGAAACGTAAGTTAAATCCGAAAAAATCACTAAGTGTGGAGGCCAAAATCGTCCCCCCAAAAACCTGTTAGGAGTACGTTTCAGGCAATTTAGAGTTTATTGGTAGTACTTTGTAGTGACTTTTTTTGGTCCCTAACATCGAGCTCTGGACTTAGTAAATTTATCTTTTCACCATTGTGTCACTACCGAAACGAAAGTTAAATCCGAAAAAATCACTAAGTGTGGAGGCCAAAATACTCCCCCCAAAAACCTGTTAGGAGTACGTTTCAGGCAATTTAGAGTCGATTGGTAATTTTCGTTTCGGTAAAATTTATTTTACAGAAACGAAAGTTAAATCCGAAAAAATCCCCAGGTGTGGAGGCCAAAATCGTCCCCCCAAAAAACTGTTAGGAGTACGTTTCAGGCAATTTAGAGTCGATTGGTAATTTTCGTTTCGGTAAAATTTATTTTACAGAAACGAAAGTTAAAGGGATATTTCACTTTCAAAAAAATAATTATAGACATCTTTTGTACACTTTTTCTAGGCTCGGTGCATAACTGTAATCCCCATTTCCTATTAATTTTCCTGTAGCTTTAACATAGTTAGTAGTTAACATGCTGCTAAGCTAATCAAACAAAGCTACAGGAAAATGAACAGGATCAAATGGTTATGCCACCTTCTGAAAACTGGGAATACAGTACACAGAGGTTTACAAATAAATCACAATTCAATACACACTTATTTCCTTATTATCTCTTTATTTTTCCTGCAAATGTTCCACAATTACAGTATTCCACAAATATTCCATATGATTGTGGAATATTTGTGGACTGGAACTAGACCCCCTGAAAGGGAATCTAGTTCATAGGACTACAATGGAAACAAGTCCCCAGGACTTGTGTTATCCTTTTAGCCTTAACGTACCTCATGACGTTTACCTTTCTGACTAATTAAGTATTCAAACAAAGACCAGATCAAGCCAGCTTTGAATTATTTTTGACAGAACAGAAGCGGGACAGACACTTAACTCCCACAATGTTGTTCCGTGCAGTCTACTTCAAGACTGAATACAAAAGGTCATACAGAAGGACACACACACACACACACACACACACACACACACACACACACACACACACACACACACACACACACACACACACACACACACACACACACACACACACACACACACACACAGCAGTCACTAGGGCTGATTAAGCTTGATCCAGAACAGAACAGTTAACTTCTCTTTTCTTTTTTTTTTTACACGTCACTAGTCGAATGAAAATAAAATAATAATAAAACATAATAGCACAGCCTACTTTGCAGGGACACCTTTTTGCTTGGGCCGGTTCCACAACAACTGAAAAATATTAAACAAGTGCTGTACTGAATAGCCAGTGAGCTACCAGGGTACGGTCCAACCAGAGCTACTTCGTTGAACAGAACACAAGTTCAAATTACACAATACTGTACAATACTGTGACACTAAGATCCCCCACAATGGACAGTGAAAGTTCAAGTTAAATCAGTCCTGAGTGCCTGCTGTGTGTCCTCCGCCTCCCCTTCTCGCTCAAGCATGCTTGAGGTGGTCTGCGGCTTGCTGCCTTATGAGGTCCTCTGTGGCTTCTGGGTCGAATTTCATGACTGCATCTGATTAGTAGAAAAAGACAATAAAAAATGTGCAACGGCAACATGCTGTCCTAGTCCCTATCTGACATAATACACAGATCGATTGAACTCCTACCATCTGGTAGGAGGTTCAAGAGCTCAGGGGGAAGCACCAGCAGGTCATCCAACAGTTGCCCCAAACCATCAGAACCCTGAACCCATGCTCGCCATCAGTGTTGGGAAGTAACTAAAGTAATATGTAACTTAAAGTAATATTATTACCTTTTCCCAGTAACTAGTAACGTAACTAATTACTTTCACGTTTTGAGTAATAATATTACCTTTACTTTTTTTCAAAAAGTAACTTATTACTTTTTTTTCACGAGCCTCGGTGGTACTCTATTTTTATTTAGAAGAAAACACGGACTGGATCTGCGGATCCGGATCCAGTTCTTCAAATAGTAAAATCAACAGGAAGTTGACATTTTTATATAAAAAAAAAATCAGTAGTGGGTTTGGTGATGTTCTATATGCTCTGAATCAGCTTTGTTTGTGTTTGTTTATGTGCTAAAAGAGTGACTTTGAGAGCTGTTTCACCGTACGATGTAAGTCAATGAGGAGCATATTTTGAATTATCAATTTCTAATCAATGGAGCAATTATTTTTGATTTGTTGTCCACCTTTGGAGTTACACCATGGCAAGGTAAATACACAACCCAAACCTCTACCAAAGTGGTCTTGCCCTTTAAATACATTTAAAATACTTGTTTCCATTGAGGTCCTTAGTATTCAATTCATAGTCGTCAAATGGTTTTCATTTAAACCATGTTGAAAATACAAAGTCTGACTTTTGGGGAGAAAGGATGCAATTACTGGGGGCGAGAAAAAAAAGTAACTAAAGTAATAAGTAACTAAGTACTTTTGGCAGGGAGTAATAAGTAAAGTAACTACATTACTTTTTAAACAAGTAATATGTAATAAGTAATATATTACTATGTTTTAGTAACTATCCCAACACTGCTCGCCATATATTGCCCCCAAAACCAACATCTTGAAAGATGGATTGCACTTTGAATGCATCAGCACTTTTTACCAATGTTGTCTGCTCTTTACTTTTAAATGTTTGCCTCTTTTTAATGTGCACCATGAGTTGTGGAGAATGGTATTTTGCTCCCCTGTATGCCTAGTGTGTATTGTGGAAGTGACAATAAAACTGATTGTGAGTCTCCATATTGACATGCAAAAATGCTTGTACATCCACAACTAGTTTAATACAAAGCCATCTCCCTTCTACACCTAACCACCACAGTTATTTAAAATGTTATGATAGCAACGGTAACGGTAGACAGTTGGCATTGTATTTTATTATGTCAACAGGGAAGGACATGTTTTACCCAATTAAATTTAGGGATTGGCGGGTGCCACTTGTCTGTCCTTGGTCAACATGAAATATGGGCTTACCTTGTATTGCTCTAAAAGGTCCTCTTAGTCTTCTCCAAAGCAGTCTTCTCTTTTTTCCCCTTCCCCTTCATGTTCAACTGTGCCATCAGGCTGTTACTGAAGAGCCTGATGAAAAAGAAAGAAAAAGAAAAACAAATTACATTTATGTTAATAATGTAGTAGGACTAGGATTTATTGTAAAACATGGTATAAACCGTTTATACTACTAATTGTAACTTAATGTTCAACCATTATGTCATTGACATGACATAACAGAGGGTTCAGGTGTTAAGCAAAAAAAAAAGGCAAATTAATATAAACATGCAGTCAGGCCCTCATCTAGAAGAATTAACCAAATAAGTGTTCATTGAAAACCATAGCGCACCCAAACATCACACAGGGGTTAATTTATAGTGCATGTTGAAACATACCGGTCAATAACTTTGTGGACACAGTCCTTAATGTCCTTCCCTCCATTACGGGAAAGTTGCAGCACCTGTTGGAAGTCCATGAAAACTTTCACTGACATACCCCAGAAGAACATACAAAGTGTGAAAGTGCATCTTATGCTGTTCATTACTTCCAGACTTTTGTAAAGCCTACCAGGGTATTAAAAGCTTGGACATCACTGAGGAGTTGCTCCTCTCTCTGGAGACTGGCCGCTGAAGAGGCAGGTTCTTTAATGTTTATTAATATGGTTAGGACTTCCACCCTACAATAATACAAAACACTGCTACAATTGAAGAGCAGTTTTTGTGTCCCGATAGGAGAGGAGACAAGGACAGAGAGAACAGTAAAGGAAGAAAGGAGAGAAAGGGCAGAAGAGAGAAGGGTTGCAAATTAAAAGTGTCCCCCAGTTTTCTTGGCCAGTGTCCTGTCTTCATTGAAATTGCTCAGAACTTACCTTGTGTTGGCAATGCCCATGTTGGCCTCTCAGTCACTGCATAGCACCTGTAACAAGAACAAAAAGTATGTCTTAGAAATTACAAAGCGATATTTTTAGCATTACAACTTTCCAAGACAGATGACTATAAATCGTACCCAGGAGAAATAATACATCTGTCATATTGTAACAATTAGGGGTGCACAATACTACATGCTGAATTATAAAGGTCTTCATTACTTGGGGCCTTTGGACAACTCACCATGCCTGACGGTGTCCCTGAATCTGTCATGTCTGGACCTGACGTTTCCCTCGACCCATCACTGCGGTGTGACCGGTCATCCTGTCTGGACCTGACAGAGTGCCTCGAGCCACTGCTGTTGCTGTACCTGGAGTCGTGGCTGGTCCTGGACCTGATGCTGTGCCGGTATCTGACACTGTGTCTGAAGCCATCACCGTGCCTGGACCTGATGCTGGATCTATCACTGGACCTAGAACATTTGTGGCCATTTCATTTTTGGACATACCACTACAATACCATGTTATACTGAAAGAGACTCACCCCTACTGGTTGGTCTTAGATGTTGACAATCACACATGTCCTCTGCTGACAGGTGGCCTAGACCAAGCTGTAGGAAATCACTAGGTCAGCGATAAGGGCTGGAGACAAACCAGTACAAGTCAGTCGCTACTGATGCTGTGCCCTAAACTTACCTGGAGCGATAGCCATGCCTTGGAGGACCTCTAGCTGCTTTTTGGTTTGCTTGTTGAGCTCTTGAAGAACACACATGTTCTTAGATTTAACATGGCTGGTTAGTAAGTAAAAAGGTGACCTTTTAAAATGTGACGAATACTCACTGGGTGTGGAGGACGTTTCTCTGCTCCGAGGTGCTAGGCTTGCATGTCCAGAGGCTGGAAAAGACAAAAAATATGCATAGATTTCATTTGTAAACAAAAAGGTAAATGTTTAAATGTGATGCATACTCACTGTGTGTAGACATTTCCCTGCACCGCGATCCCTCAGCACGCTCCACCGGGCGAGGCAAGTCTGAAACGCGTGATTGAGCCTGTAACTACTTACTCACTGCTGGTGAATTAGGTATGGTAATGCTTTTTTTTAGTATACACAACATGTAACACCTTGTACTGAATTACTTTAAATTTGTTGGTGCAATGGAGAAAGGGTCGTAGACATTTCTCTGCTCCAAGGTGCAGAGAAAGGTGCGCCAAAAAATGTGCGCGTTTGGGTGGGTTTTGGCACTTTTTTTCCTTTACTTTGTTTCGGTTTTAGGGTTAGGGTTACGTTATTTAATTCTCGTTCTCATAAATAAAAAAATAAAAAATAAAATAAATAAAAAAAAATCCCTTCCCATCACCAGGGGGGCTGCAGCCCCTGTAGCCCCCCCCCCTTCCCGCGCCACTGGGTAGGGGCTAGTAGAACTGTAGCGTAGTCCGGATTCACAAGATTGTGACCTAACGAAAGATGTGACTCCAGAGGGCACTGTTTTGCCACTTCTGGGACATCCATGAATGTAGCACTAAGGTGAAAAGATGGGAGGTTAGGTTACGTATAAATAAAAGTTGTTTGATAAAAAAGGCCTTTTGAAATCAAGGGCAGTAATTTCCTTTAGCGTCAGATTGACGCTAGAGGAAATTACTGCCCTTGATTTCAAAATGAAAAAAAAAAAAAAAAAGGAATGAATTGTTGTAAACAATTTGACCAGAATAAGTTTATAGAATTTAATACAGTATCACAATCATTTGAACTGCTTTATCCATTTATATGTTGTTTATTAAAAAATAGTAGATCTACTAGCTTGTGACTCGCTGTGTACATTCTGCTAAAAAAAATCTTCTCTTCTGGGGCTCCCTGGCACAACACATTTTCAGATGGGGGTCCGCGGCCAAATACATCAATTCGGGGGTCCTTGACTAGAGGAAAAAGGAGGGGGTCCGTGGGCCCCGGTCAACAAAGTATATCAGGTTTACTAGGGTCTTTCGGCTAATTCGGCTAAAGCAGTCCATCTGTTTCAATCTGCTTCTGTTCTCTGCGTCTTCCTTCCTCTGCACATGCACTGGACCTGAAGCCAGTGTAGGCAGCAGTGGTGGAAGAAGTACTCAGTTATTTTACTTAAGTAAAAGTAGCAATACCACAATATAAAATACTCTGTTACAATTACAAGGCCTGTGTTCAACACCACCAAGGCCTTAAAAACAAGGCTTCAAACATACCAAAACAAACTAGTAAGGCTACTTCTTGGCCTCAAACACTGAACCCATCTAACCCCTGCTCACTTTGCTAGGATTGGATGGCTTAGGGTTGAGGACAGAGTACAGCAACTTACAATGGGCCTGGTCTACAAGATACGCAACAACATTGGGATCCCCTGTATTTGTCGAAATACTTCCAAAACGTAAATGAAGTCCATGATCATAACACCAGAGAGTCAGCTCCACGGATCATGTTCAACCCAGATTTGGCTCAATAAAGGGAATGAACTCGTTCTCATGCTATTCAACAAAAAATGTGGACTGCCCTACCAAAAAGAGTAAAGGAGTGTAAAACCCTACTCACTTTCAAAACTGCCCTAAAGAAACACCTTCAGGAGGCTGCAATTCTAAAATGGTCCCTGTCAAAGTCTTAACCTAAACCTTGAAATTGAAGAGGTTGAGAATCACTGAGCTATAACTGCTACACTCTTTCAGAGTCAGGCTGGCGTTTGAGAGTAAGTGAATGGCCATCCTTGAAACCTTGCCCAAAAATAGTCATACATATTTATGTTATAGATGCAGGGTTTTCAACTGGTGGTCCGTGAAGGTATCTGCATGTGGTCCCTGACCAAGCGTTCAGTAAAATAGGAGACTGAATCCCTGTTCATAGTTGATTAATGTGTAACTGATTAACTTTCTTACGATTAATTGGCCCGCGTTCGGGGGAGGGATGCCAGCTGAAGTGCTCCTTTAACCATTTTAAACCTGGTATCCCTATTTTGGGCAGTTTATTATCAGAGGCAAAAAAGTGACCTCTTAAAAAAGGTATTCACTTTCAAACACTTCTGATGTCATTTTAATGTTTACTCTGGCTTTTGTGACACCAAACAGTTTATTTTTTATTTGCTTGATTCAATATCTAGATATTCATTTTATCAGCCCCTTACTATATTCATTTATTTAGCCCCTTACTATAACCCATTGTAACTTCAAACTCTATTTCAACCATGCTAGTAAGTAAGTAAGTAGGTTGGAGAGGCTTATTGTTGGTATCAGCCAGAGCGGGAGTCTATCCCCGTTTCATAATGCGCTAGATCTCAGGGAGATGGATTGCTGAGGTGGAGCGCAACACCTACCATCAGCTCCATAAGAAGCTGGCAAGCTATGGTGATGAGATTGACTTGAGTAATAGATAGAGGGTAAAGCAAAGCAAAGCAAAGCAAAGCAAAGTTTGTTGTTTACCCAGGGTGTCGGATTAAGTACGAAACTTGTTTCCAGCCGGACCCTGCATGGAAGCCTTGCTCAAGGGCTATTCAGCGGTAATTCATGATTGATGAGATGAATTGGGGAATCGAACTAGGGACCTTCCGGTATCAAGGCCGCCCCTCTAACCACTAGGCCACCACTGCCACTAAATGGGACTGACGGTGCTGTTGTGGGTGGGACCGACGTGGTTTCAATGGAGTCGCAGCAGGTCAGTGCCCTGTGTTATGTGAGACAGAGGTGTCCCTGTTCAGTGAACCAGGAGACGTGGCCCTGTCTAAAGAGAAGCTCATTGCAGAGCAGAGGAACAATGTGGAGTTGACAGAGCTGGTTGACAGTGCCGTTACTGAGGAGGAAGTGGAGTCCATATCAAAGGGGGATTTTCTGAGTGACAACCTGCGTATGCGCAAATGTTCTGTGGAAAAAAACCCTGTTTACTGCAAGCTTTTGGTCATAGACCTCCTTCAGGCAGAAAGTGAATGCAGCATCGTGCAAACTTACATCACTTGATTGGTTGTCTACTGAGACAAGAAACATCAAATTACATGAAATAAAACAGAACAAAGGAAGAAAAAGAGATTCTATGACATGCAGACATCAGGTAGTTGCCAACATAAAAATAGAACATATTACATTGAGGTCCAATGGTTATCAAATGGGGTCCGCTGGATCACCCTTTGTTTTCCATTTTCTCCCCCATTTAAAAAAGCTACCTTTTCAAGTTAACTGACCGGTGCTGCGTAACTCCACCTCAACAGGGTAGTGGTGACTCACTTTTAGAGTCAGTGGGCAAAAACGGTTGTGCGCATATTATTTTATTGTAAAAATGTTCCTTCTTTATGAACACATGGATTAAAGTTCTCACTCACCACGACTGATTTCAGTCATGTGGATTCCATAGAAGCCAGCATGTCTTCTATGGAAACATGTTGCACACCAACAATAGCGGTTATTCGTTATTGTAAGATTAAAGAGTATTAGAAGTGGTCAAACTAGCAATAGAATGAAGAGTGTTTGAATTGGTCAAAGTAGCAGAATAGAATACTCTTCCACAAAACCCTAATGGTCTCGGATATTTCATAAAAACAAAGCCTCAATCTGTGATTTCTTCAATTAATGTAGAACAGCAAGAACATAGGTTTACGATCATACCTAAACAAAATTCTAATACACAAAATGTTTCAGTCATGAGATTTTGTTTTGCTTTATTCCATGTGAACATACAACAGCTTTAATTAGAAAATGTTTTATTCGATCAGCACTGGTCCCAAAAAAAATCATTGTAAATGACCAGAAAAAATAAACTGATAATAATGATAATCACAGAATCAAGAACAATACAAGAGACTATAATGTAAGATTCATTGGACAGCTTCACTTAGGTGAACATATAATCTAACATTCATTGGACAGCTTCAATGTGGAGACCCTGTGTTTCAGCAGGATGATTTGCAGATGAAGTTTCTCTCGTTCCAACAGAAGGTTTTCCTTTTGAAGTTTCAGCACGTCCATCTGTAAGCTCTCTGGGAGCACACACACACACACACCTTTAAAAAAATATGTTATCCCACGATCTTTTCACCCGGTGCCAATTACACACACACACACACACACACACACACACACACACACACACACACACACACACACACACACACACACACACACACACACACACACACACACACACACACACACACACACACACACACACACACACACACACACACACCCTTAAACCTGGCATCCCATGTCAACATACAGTAGGTGGACATTTTTACACATTTAAATTGTGTATCTTTAAGTTCCAAAACCTGCAAAAAATAGCAGTTCTACAACCTCACAGCACGTTGAAATGCTCGTTGTGAACGAGAAAAATCAGATCAACATCAAGTTGCCACTCACACTACAACCCCGACCAAAACAGATCCATGGACGACGCCATCGCTACAGCACTGCACACCACCCTATCACACCTAGAGAGAGACAAGTCCTATGTGAGAATGCTGTTCATAGACTATAGCTTAGTGTTTAACACCATAATCCTCATCAAACCCAGCAATGATTTTCTATAAGAACTATGTCAGGTGGTGTGGATGGGAATAAAAACTTCTGCCCCCCAACCCTCAGCACGGGAGCCCCACAGGGATGTGTTCTGAGTCCCCTTCTCTACTCCCTGTACAATACAACTGTGTGGCCATGCGCAGTACCAACCAAGTGGTCAAGTTTGCGGAAGACACCACAGTGATATAGGCCTGATCACAATGATGAGACAGCCTACAGGAGAGAAGTGGAGAACCTGTGGTGCCAGGAGAACAACCTGGCTCTCATTGACAAAACAAAAGGGTTAATCTACAGGAGGCCTCGTAGAGAACACTCATCCAGATCGGCGGTGCTGCAGTGGAGAGGGTCAAAGAGTTCAAATTCCTGGGGGTGAACATCACTGATCTCACCTGGGATGCGTAGACAGAGTGGGTAGTGAAGAAGGCACAGCAACGCCTCTACTTTCTCAGACAAAGAAAAAACAGACAAAGACTAAAGAAGGCCGGCATGGGCCCCTTTCTACAGAGGCACCACAGAGAGCATCCTGCGTGGTATGGTAACTGTACCAACCTCAACCACAAGGCAATGCAAAGGGTTGTGCGAACAGCCGAGCGCATCAGTGGATGCGACCCCTCCCCAACCAAGCCCTATCCGACGAAAGCTGTGTCAGCAAAGCCTGCGGAATCATCAAAGACCCAAGCCACCGTAACCATGGACTGTTTCAGACAATGCTGCATGAAAAATGCCTACGCAGTCGCAGTCTCAGGGCCAACGGCAGCAGACTGCTAATAAGCTTCTTCCCCCGTACAGCCAGGCACATGAACAATCTGACAAGAATAAAAAATAAACCAGGCCAGAATAAAACTATAACAAGCTTAAACTACCTAAACTCTTATATAGAAACTACTGTCAAGTAGTTTATAGGTACTGTGGCAGTTACTGATAAATGTGCATTGTAGATACACTGATACATTTTTATTATCGTTTTTGCTCTCGTTTTTTGCTGCCATGTTGTCTGAAGGAATCCTAACAAAAATAGGGTTTACTCTGCTGTACCTGTGCACAAGATAATATCTCTGCTGTCCAGCCCGAAACTGCTAACTCCAAAACGCTCATTGTTCAGGAAACGAAAAAACAAGATATACGTTTTTCAGAAAATGAAGAAAACCTTATATTTTTAAAACAAAGCAATACTACCTCGTCAAAGTTGGTATAGTGACTGTATATATTGTGAGATACTTGCATGTGTCATTATATTATCAACACTTTACCCAAATCGCGGGTAAATCAACACTTTACCCAGCGCGTGTGGAGTTAGAAGTTTCAGACGAGCAGAAATCAAGCTGAAATGGAGTTAGGTGTCCAAACAACAGTAGCTCCACTCGCTGCTGAGAGAGGTTTCAAAAGGGTACAGATTCCCAAAAGCTAACAATGGATCTCCAAGCTCACAATGCATCACAACAACGTGGGAATTAATGCCCTGATGCTTCATGACACTTATTATATAGGCCTACAACAATAAACAGGACTTTAAATATTACAATAACTTCTGCTAAGAGGTAGTAGAATACTAGCGCGACAGAAATGCTATGAACGTCTTTCTTCTTATCACAATGCTCTCCTCATAAACACTTCATAGATTTTAGAAATATAATTACTTGTTTTCATAACATTAGCGTCAGTGCTGTTTGATAAACAGGTACACTGCATAGTTTTAACAGACTACGGGGAGTCTGTTTACGTGTTGTTCCTCGCACCGCGCACTGCTAATGCTGTGCTGTAGCACTGTGTAGAGGAGAGGGGGGAGTTGTTTGTTTTTTTGTTTTTTTTGACGGACAGTTTGAGGATCCAATGGAGTTGGGAGTTTTCGTCTGAGGCGCTTTTTAATACTTTTCATTGGTTCAAATGTTTAGATTTTTTACACAGATGTGAAGGGTGTTCAATAGCGTCGATTTATGAAAAAAAAAAAAAAAGATGAAAATGGAGTTAGCTGGTCCCGGCTGGACACCGACGATATACAACAATGTACAACTTTGAACCTTGAAAACTGTTGCTATAACTGAATAAATATGTATGTATGAAAGAGAAGGGCATAAGATAAGTTCAGTCAGACAACTCTTGGATTACATTTAAAATAAACATTTTATTGAGCATATATGAAGCATAGTTTGGCGTCAGGGCTCTGTATCTATTCATTCCCTGTAAGCATAAACATTTTAATAAATGTTACATGGCAAATAGAATTACAGGGAATGAATTAAGACCCCCAATGGGAATCTAGAAACAGAGCCTACAGGTGGATGCCGGGGAGGCGGTGGGATTGAGAATCTTCATGGGCAGCAGCAGACAGCGAGGTAAGCGACAGACAGCGGATGATACGGCAGGAGACAGCGATGACAGCAGAGGAGAGCAACAGCAGCACGACAGCACAGCCCGAGAGAGAAGCCAGAATGAACAGGTAGGCAGAGAAGTTTAAATAACCGCCCAGATCAGGAGAAGAGTGCATGTGACTAGTCACCTGATCGGGTTGACGCTCTGCCTTGAGTTGCCTGCCTGAACTAGCTCCGCAAGCTGCGCATAACTCTTTATTTAAAAGATACCTTTTCAAGTTCAACTGAAGCTGTTAAGTTGATTTACGAGAAAATCTCCAATTCTTAGCATTCCTTCTCAGCAGTGACTCTTGCCCTTCCCTAACGCTGCACTGTGCATACACATAAGAGAATACTTTTGTGAAGGCGCCGTAAAAATGAGTCAACTTTTTTTTACATTCTTTAAAACAAGTGGGTTCATTTACAAATAAAAATGTTATGCTCTAGCACGTTAAGTGGTCAGATGGGTGAGCTGTGAACACCGACCACGAAAAGGTTTTGAACCACTGCTTTAAAACGTTGGTTCTCAAAGTGGGGTCCGGAGACCCCCAGGGGTCCTTGAGGGACTACCAAGGGGTCCCCAGCAAAAGTAGTTAATATAGCGTCACAATCATTATTTAATACTTTAGCTACTCAAAAATAGCAGATCTACAAGCTCATAGCTCGGCGTCGAGCTATTTTTTTTTTTATCTTGAAAATGTGTCCAAATCTTTGAATACATATATACTGTATATTAAAGCAAACATTTTTAACTCAAATCTTTGTTCTGGGCGTCCCTGGAACAATATTTTTGAGATGTGGGTCCGCGGCCAGATTCATATCATTTTGGGGGTCCTTGACATGAAAAGGTTTGAGAACCACTGCTTTAAAATGTGTTTTCCTTTTTACCTTCAGTGGGTGTACAGTGTGCCAGAGGTGGTGTCATACCGCTTGTGTGTTCTGCCGGATCGCTGCTGCGTAACTCCACCTCAACAGGGTAGTGGTCACTCACTTTCAGAGCCTGTGGGCAAAATCATTTTAAATCAAGAATGGACCACAATGGAAACAAGCCCTCATGACGTTTTGTGATCCTTTTAGCATTATTGTATAATTGTACCTCTGAAACTATTTTGCAAGCTGTAAATAAAGTATTCAATCAATGCCCTGAAGAAATATCCACACACATGCACACTAGTTCTACACGAGCTGAGGCCAAAACATAGAATGTAAAGTATAGGAAATTAGCTGTTGACATAAAGTTGCTTGTTTTGAAACTGGAACAGAACTAATATTAACCACTTGAACCCTGGCATCCATATTGTGGTATGTCATAAATAATAGGCAAATATTTGGTGAAAAAAGACAAACATTCTGGAAAACAAATATGTATAATATAAGCTCACAACGTGTCACAAACGCGACGTGCTGTGAGCTTGCTGAGGGAGAAATGCATTGCACCATTTAGACTCCTAGGGGAGTAGCAGTATATAGGGTTCAAGTGGTTAACATGATATCAACATTTCTTACCCACCCTACAGTATATACTTAGTTGAACAGAGTCCCCCAGGGGTCTATACTAGGCCCCCTCCCGTTCCCCCTCTACACTAAATATCTTCACCAAAAAGAGCCGATAACCTCACAAGTTTGTGAGGTTGTAGCTCTGCTATTTTGCAGAATATATAGGACACTATAGGATTGATGTGGTCAAGACACAGTCTTATCCAAGGCACTGTGTCTGCAGTCATCATTTTGAATATAATGAGATCAGAAATGCACCTTTTTTTCTGTCATTTCATATGCTGTTTGGAAATTGAACGGCTTTGCTGAGTGTGGAACTATGGCATCCAGCATGTCCTGTCCATACACAACGATCCTACGAGGGAGACACGCATTATTATTATTATTATGCTGACAGTCAGTGGTTGAAAGTAAACTAAGTACATTTACTGAAGTACCGTTTCTCTTTATATCTACTACATCTCAGAGGCAAATATTGTACCTTTTACCCCACTACCATTATTTGACAGCTTTAGTTGCAAGTTACTTTGCAGATTTGGATTATTAGGACAAAACATGCATAAACCAACTAAGCCCCATTTTATACTTCAGCTATTTTCAAAAGGTTTTTATACATTTTGAAACCTTGTGAAATGGGATTTTCTGCATAATGAGTACTTTTACTTTTGGTACTTTAATAACAATTTGATGCCAATACTTCTTGAATACAGAACTTTTAACTTGTAACAGAGTATTTGTAGCCTATATTGTGGTATTGCTACTTTTACTTAAGTAAACAAATTTGAGTACTATTTCCACCACTGCTGACAGCTTGTGCACTTAATTCAAGACAAGAAAATCCTTCAAGCGTGGATGCCAGTTCTACCAGTCGAAAGTGCACATGCCTGTCGTAGGTGTGTTCGTTCCCCGTGTTAGCGGTCGTGTCCACATCATCGCCTATCAGCCAGTGGAAGTTCTTGTCACTGCGGATGCGGATCTCTTTCATGTCCTTATCTGAGACATACGCCCCGTCTGCGTTGAAGTCCCCAAGGATCATTATGTTCTAGGGGAGAGATAAGAGATCCACATACCGGTTATCTGTGTTTAAAATGTCCCCAAGTAACTTACAATATCAAAATATATTTTAATATTATATACCTGTACATAAGATGTAATGATAAAGACCACCTTGAACCTTGAACGTAGTGATGTTGCAGTAGTAGTGTTAAGCACTAGAGATATTATACACATATAATGTATCTGCTGCTAAGTGATGTCTTATCAGAAGTCACACAGAAGTTCTTATTTACTGTATATTTCATATTGTCCTGTTATCTGACTTTTGTCCCCTTCTATATATTCTAATGACTATTCTTTCTAACTGCAAATCTTTGGGAGCTTGTATAGAAAATAATTTCACTCACTCTTTTACACCTGATAACTTATGTGATGATATGACATGAAGTTGAATCAGGAGTAATAATATTGCAGTAGTAATACTTTGCAGACTCACGTCACTCTTCCATTTGTCTTTGACCAGCAGGAAAACCTCATAAAGCTCGTCCAGCTCTTTCTCAGAGTCCTGTGGTGTGGTGTGAACCGGGATCAGAATGATGTCTTTCAGCACTGGAACAAAAATGTTGTCAAAGTTTTGGAAAATCTTCCCAAAATACAGACACCAGGGTTAATGTGGTTCAACTTAATACTAGCACGCTGAGGCCATATAAGGTCACGGTGTGTAAAACACAAACTCGATTAACCTGTCTATAAAATGTCTAAGATGTCTATCTCGTCAGCCCGCCAAAACAAACAAATAAAACAAAGACCCAAGCCAAACAAACAAACTCAGGCACCAGACAACGGAAAAAATCAAAGGTGCCTTTGTGTTTACCTAAGACTTTGGGAAGTGTGATCGTGGGATTAATACTAGGGTTAGAGAATACACAAATTATAGACCTGCACACAACTACACAAGACATTATATTATGTAACAGCAAGATGCCCGTTACACACCCCCCCCCCCCTTATGGTTTTCTGCAGAAAACCTGTTCAGTTTGTGTGGGTGTCCGTGACCAATTACATAATGATTTGGGGGATCCTTGTCATGAAACGGTTTGCTTTATGGAAGGTGAGGAGACCCACCAGTGTTGTGCGGTTTGAAAGGAGAGTAGGAGACCCACCACTGTTGTGTGGTTTGAAAGGAGAGTAGGAGACCCACCAGTGTTGTGTGGTTTGAAGTGCAGAATGTACGGCTCTCTCTGGAAAACATCCACGTCGTCCACCTGGTTGTCCTCGTACTGATAGCAGTCGTGCAGATCCACCACGTCATCCCTGACAAAGACACAGTGACATGCTTGCATGATGCTAATGATGCTGTAGCCGTACATGTATCGTCACTGTCGGATAGAAACCTTGTACTGTACATCGCCTGTCGGGTGTAAAGTCCCAGAAGTGTTACTTTTCAGGATTCATATTCAAAAACAACAAGAAGTATAGCAGATCTACACAAAAGTAGAAGATCTGCAAGATCTTGTAGATCTGCTACTTTTGAGTGACATTGTAGTATGATCAAGTAGGGCGTTAATTTACGAAAACAAAATCAGAATATATAGATAAGAGGTTACTTTTAAGGAAATGTTAGTGGAGTCACAAATGGAGGTTCCGTGACCATCCTTTGGCAAGGATGGTTTGACGATTGATTTGACCTCTATGGACCCTTTAAAAAAAATTTAGCCCCCAGGTCCCTCCCAAAAATCCCGGCATTTTTTGCTAGACAGCCAAATTCAAAATGGCGCCCGGCGCCATCTCTAAAAATTAACTTTTGATCTGGATGACCTAGAATCATGTACGAAGGCACTTTTCCATACAAGTCAACCATGAGGATTCCAAATCTGACACAATTTTAATTGTAAGACCTCGTTTTGACTCCGAAATTCAAGATGGCCGACATCCAGTAGAGTAAAAACGTATACCCAGGGGGCAAAGGGGGGTATGCTGCATTTGCCCTGCCATAAAAGGTTGGCCACCAGAAATAATATCTATGACCCAGTAGGATCACAACCTATATGGACAACAAGGTCACCTTGCTGCTGGAAATCCAATATGGCCGCCTCAATATTATCAGAACATAGCTTTGGCAATAACTTTTGAACCAGATGGGCTAGAAATAAAAACTTGGTGTCTATTTCATGGTTTCATGAGAAACTCAATGGAATACTTATCTTTATGATTGGGTGTGTCTGGACCTTTCATTTGCATATTTCCAAGATGGACGCCACGCGAAAATGAGTTTTACTATGACTTTTACAGTGACAGCTGGCTGTTATGGCAAAAAGTCTGCTTTTTAAGCAATATGAACACATTTGTTCAGTTTGAGCTTTAATTTATATGTTGTCAATATGGCTGCAGTCATAAATAATGTATGGTATTACATTTTCCCTCAGATTTATTGATTTATAGATCTATAGTTGTGGGGATGATTGCAGAGAAAAATCGGAGAAAAAGCCCACAATGTATCTTATGTATCATTTTAATAAACTAAATACAATATAAACAGACACATGCACACTCCAAGACTTGCCAAAAACTTCAACTTTAGGGCTATACAAATTAACATAGTGGTATGCATTCAAGTAACATAACAAAAGATAGACTACTTAGTGACAAATAGAGTAAAGGCGGAGTTGAGGTTGCCTACAAAAGGTTCATTTTGACCTCTATGGTGCCAAGCCAATGATACTATGGTACAATGCTATTCACTGTCACTGTTGTCATGTGTTGCACTGATCTTGCTGCATCATGTCTCTAGTCCCTGGCAACGGCATCCTAAGTAGCATGGAATTGCCTTCTTTGCACGGGAACAGTTTTTCTGGCAGCCTTTGATACAGCTGCATGATATTGCCTTGTTCATTGACACAGACCAGGCTGGCTCGGTAGATGCAAGGGGGACTGCATTGCTAGCACTGAGAGACCATCCATACTCTGTGAAAGAAGGAATATCCGGCTTGGCGATATGTGCACATTTATCTATTATGGTTGCTAGAACAGCTCTTCTCAGGTGCAGGTCAAAGGCATTCTCTGTCGGGGGAGGAGCTTTAAGAGGGTTGATCTATTATTGAGGAACTTGTACACTCTAAGCTTACTCAGGTCAAAATCCTCCTGGTGGTCCGCTTTGGATGTATATACAGCAATTGTGAGGTCTCGTGCCTTATTGATGGACGTCATCTGAGAGGGAATCATAAGAGTTTTCACCAAACTCCTCAAGTGCAGAGATCCAGACGCATGATGGCCTTGAACCATGCCTTCTTCCCAGTGAAGAAGGGATAGCTGGTGGTACAGTATCTCTGCCACTTAAACTATGGATAAAGGGCAGGGCACGACACTGTGGGAGCCCCAGTGCTGATACCATTTGATGGATAGGAAGGTATGAATTTTGCTCTGTTCTCACCCACAGCTCTGGAAGGCATCTGAGATGGGTTGCTGCATAGTAAAGGCACATGATGATGATGTCTGTGTCATTGGCATGGATGACAACTCTGTCAACTTTGTCATTCTGGACACTGTACGGGTGTGGAGTATTATTCTTGTATCAGCCTCCTGTTGTGTGGATTCTAGTGCAGGGACATCTTCAATAGACCCCTCCTTGATCACCACACTCCTTGTCTCTTCTTTAAACCCCCCACCCAGGTAAAGATGTGTTGGACCAAGGGCCGACTTAAGTTTCTCATTTTCACACCATTCGTCACAGAGGAAACTCAATAGGTTTGCCTTGTTAGCTGACACAGCAAAAAAACTCCTGAGGATCTGGAGCTGTGTAATGCATACTGACTTCATATTCTTTGGTAGGTTTTGGTCAAGCATATCTGTGTTCTTGCTCAGCTGTCTTAAGACTAGGTCCACTGTACCGGTCAAAACAGAAGTGAATGATCTCTGTGCCAGCAGGCACATCATTCAACAGCAGACGTTGGTATCGTTCAGCGATTGTTCCAAATGCTTCACCTTTCAGGAACGACCAATGGCGCATGGCATACATGGCATCAATAACTACTGCTGTTTTTATGTCTTCTGTAGGCAGGTCAGGGATGCATGCAACTTTGGTCTCCTCTTTCAGGACCTTAACAAGGCTTGCCTTGGTACCTGTTCTCATCCTGCCATCTTCCTGGAAGAGGGAAGGGGGGAAGTCACTGCACTCGTGGTTGCCTATAAAGTCAACAAGGTTGAGTTCTCCACCACTGGCTATGATTTGGGTCATGCGCAGGAGGGCAGTAATTTCATTGCTCTTGCCAGGTGCTGAGGTTTTCCCCTTAGATTTTTTAGATTTTGTGTTTTGAGTGTAGAAAGTGTTAAGCTTCATTATGCTTGTCTTCTTCTGTTCACTGGACAGTGACTCACACAGTGTCTTCAGACCCAGTTCTTTCACACTCATCAAGTCGTCCTTGACTGTGGAATCAGCACACTGTCCTGTAGATATGTTGATCATGGATGATGTGCTCACTGTAAATGGGTTAGTCTCCACTGCTGCCTTGACTACCATCTCTGCATCCCGGATTACACGACTCTGACCAGACTCATGGTGTGGGTCTGCCATATTGACAACATATAAATTAAAGCTCAAACTGACCAAATGTGTTCATATTACTTAAAAAGCAGACTTTTTGCCATAACAGCCAGCTGTCACTGTAAAAGTCATAGTAAAACTCATTTTCAAGTGGCGTCCATCTTGGAAATATGCAAATGAAAGGTCCAGACACACCCAATCATAAAGATAAGTATTCCATTGAGTTTCTCATGCTCTGAAACCATGAAATAGACACCAAGTTTTTATTTCTAGCCCATCTGGTTCAAAAGTTATTGCCAAAGCTATTTTCTGATAATATTGAGGCGGCCATATTGGATTTCCAGCAGCAAGGTGACCTTGTTGTCCATATAGGTTGTGATCCTACTGGGTCATAGATATTATTTCTGGTGGCCAACCTTTTATGGCAGGGCAAATGCAGCATACCCCCCTTTGCCCCCTGGGTATACGTTTTTACTCTACTGGATGTCGGCCATCTTGAATTTCGGAGTCAAAACGAGGTCTTACAATTAAAATTGTGTCAGATTTGGAATCCTCATGGTTGACTTGTATGGAAAAGTGCCTTCATACATGATTCTAGGTCATCCAGATCAAAAGTTAATTGTTAGAGATGGCGCCGGGCGCCATTTTGAATTTGGTTGTCTAGCAAAAAATGCCGGGATTTTTGGGAGGGACCTGGGGGCTAAATCTTTTTTAAAGGGTCCATAGAGGTCAAATCAATCGTCAAACCATCCTTGCCAAAGGATGGTCACGGAACCTCCATTTGTGACTCCACTATGTATAGGAAGAAAGAAGGGGGAAAAACGAACACTGTGTTTCAATGGATCCCAATGTATTATCCAATTATTTAGTCAGAAGCTCTTGTTAATACTTTTCATTGGTTAAATGGGGTTAGAAACTCACACATAACTCACTTTCACTTCCAAAAATGTTCGCTAATAGGAGTGTCAAGTGTCAGGGACACTTTGACAAATTGAAGAATATTAACCAAAAGAATGTGATTCTTACCTTTTGAAAGGATTTTAAAGGAGATGACAGGCCCTCTCTCAGAGATCTAGTCATTCTAGGTTGTATAGCTGCATGGCTCATAAGGTACTTTATTTGCAGTGTTGAGAAATGTAATCAGGAAGTGGTTCCAATAGGTTCCAATAAGTATTATCCAATTATTTAGTCTCAAGCTCTGGTTAATACTTTTCATAGGTTGTCAATATTTATTTTAAAAAAAATTTGCTTCCAAAGTTTGCAGGAATGGCCTGTTTTGTACGAAATGCCTCAAATCATGAAAGCAGTGTCCGATTGCCGTGAAATTTTGCACGCACATGCACATCCCCACTAGGCCAAGGAAAAAATGCCACAGAATCCAGGGAAAAACAGATGATGATTGTATGACCTACAGTTCAAGAGCTATAGGCCAATGTGAATCTGCCTGTTATAGCGCCACCATGAGGCTGATTTAAAAAATCACACCTGTGTGAAGGTAGCGGCGCCTGTGATACATTTTGTCATCAATATGTGTTTATAATGTGTTTATAGCCATGTTCTGACCAATCAGAACGTTGACAGACCTGACCAATCAGAACGTTGATGGAAAAGCGAGGTATAGAGCAGGACTATCGCCGTTAAAAATACACAAAAAGAAGGGGGAAAAGCATGAGAAAATAAAACTATATACAAAAAGAAACATGAGAAAATAAAAATATATACAAAAACTTGAGGAAATAAAAAATAAACCTTGACATCATAGTGATGTCATGAATAGTCCCTTTGCCTGATAAATCAGAACCTTGACGGGCCTGACCAATCAGAACCTTGACGGGCCTGACCAATCAGAACCTTGACAGGCCTGACCAATCAGAACCTTGACGGGCCTGACCAATCAAAACGTTGACGGAAAAGCCAGGTATAGAACCCTCAAATTCTCAAATGTGAGAATAAACCTATAGTGTATACATGTGGTACCAGAAAGATATTTATGTTTTATGAAATAATGTATACATTTTATAAGCCGTACCCAGAGTCTTTATATTGACCTTAGTGTTATTAGCAAAGCATCGTGGTCTTTTGCTGTGTAGTATGAACTGTACAGAGATGGATGTGCAGTGACTTGTCCGTTGTTTCGGAAGTACGCGTGGTCTATGTGTCCTCCCTCAAAGTGGGTTGCTTCTTGTATGAGTTGAGTGAAGCCTAGTTTCTGAAGAGATTCTGATACGTGGTTGTTGGGGTTTTCACCAAGGCATATGTTGAGATCACCGCATATCAGAGTTGTTTTGATTGGGTCGATTAACTGTGTCAAACTCTGGATCGAGGATGTCCTTTACTTTTGTAGACACTGATTATGTCTATGTCTGTTGAGACCATCATGGTGATTTGCATCGTGTCACTCGTGAAATCTGTGTGATGTTTTATTCTTGCTGTTCTGTAGTAAGTGGCTAATCCCTTGCCATGTCCAATACTGTTTAGATGGAGTGAAAACCCATCAATCTGCAGAGATGGGACATAGTTGTTGTGTGTGAGCCATGTTTCACTGAGGCATATAATGTCAGCATAAGCCAGAACAGGGTCTGCTTTAATTTCTTCCAATTTCGGTACTAGGGAATGGCAGTTGAGAGCTGCCACCTTCACAGTCCACTCATGTGTCTTTTCCCATTCTGTAGGGTTGATGTTAATGGACACACTCTCCATCCTCTTCAGTTCCTGCATGGCATTTTTATCTGCACGGAGCTTTTCTTTTGGTAGATGGTTGATGATGTAGAGTTGTTCTAAGGAAGGGACTCTGCTCAGCATGACATATCCCATGGCTGGCTCAGAACGTTGGCGAGCCTGACCAATCAGAACGTTGACAGACCTGACCAATCAGAACGTTGGCGAGCCTGACCAATCAGAACGTTGACGGACCTGACCAATCAGAACGTTGGCGAGCCTGACCAATCAGAACGTTGACGGACCTGACCAATCAGAACATTGGCGAGCCTGACCAATCAGAACGTTGGCGAGCCTGACCAATCAGAACGTTGACGCAAAAGCCAGGTATAGAGGGCTACTATCCGTTCTAGCGCCGCTAAAAATGTAGGGTGGCATTTCTTCCTTGGCCGAGTGGGAGTGTGCATAGAAAGTTTCACGCTGCGTTCATGATCCGAGACATTTTGCACAAACTTTGGAAGACAATCTTAGCCAATAGGATGGAATATGAAAAATCAGATAAATCTGTCTTGATCACATGACAATAGAGATACTGTGTACCGATTTGTGTGATGACAACATTTCTAGGAGTAATATAAAAAATGTGCTTTGCACAAATCGGCCTCCTGGTGGCGCTATACTATACACCTGGTGGATAGATGTCAGACAAAATAGCCTGCTTATTTTGTAAAAAAAACAAAACATGTTTACCAATTACTTGAATGCCCCGCCCCCCAGTTAAAAATCACTATAACGATAGAAAGCAAAAAAAAAATAAATAAACACTCATCTTTTAATTATTATCATTACAAACTAATAAAAATACCCTTGTTGTAAAAAAAAACTAAGTTGTCCTTTAAGTGTCTCGCTGCAGGGACAAGTTGACACTTTGACACAGGCAGACATGCAGGCCCGGAGGCAAACCGCCAAACCGGTTACCCTCTGCCTTACATGCCTTTTACTAATTGGTATCGTTGACAATAAAGTTGAACCTTGAACCTTGAACCTCTGGTTCAAAAATGTAAGTATCTTGCTCAGTGACACTTTGACATGTCATGCAGGGAAAAACTTTAGAAATTGTATTTTTTTTTTGTATGTACTTAAAGAAAATGGGATATTTACTCGTGACCAGTGGTGTAAAGTAACTAAGTACATTTACTCAAGAACTGTACTTCAGTACAATTTTGAGGTATTTTTTACTTTACTGGAGTATTTCCAAATATGCAAATATTGTACTTTTACTCCACTGCAATTATTTGAAAACTTAAGTTACTAGTTACTTTGTAGATTTTGATTATTATTACAAAACATACATTAACCACTTCAGTCCTATATACATTTCAGCCATTTGAAAATAGCCGATCTACAAGCTCACAATGCGTAGATCTGCTATTTTCAAAGGATTTCTATACATTTTATAACTTGTGAAATGGGACATTCTGCATAATGAGTACTTTCTACTTTAAGTATATTTTGATACCAATACTTTTGTACTTTTACTCAAGTAAATGTAGAATTCTGGACTGCTACATTGCAGTATTGATACTTTTACTTAAGTAAAAAAATGTGAGTATACTTTTTCAACCACTGAATGTGACCAATTGTTGCAAACCTGGCCAAGCTGCTGAAAAGGATCATATTTGAAAGGGCTATTTCATGATAGATGTAATAATATAGTATGTGGTATAACATCATAAATAATTGAACTTCACCTGTATAAAAATAAGAACTGCTCCTTATATCTGGTCCTTCCCAGGCGCACGCTGATTTTAAGAGTGTAGTGATGGGTTGTGTTGGCACTGTGAAATAGGAGAGAGGAAAACACAGAAAATAGAAGACATACAGACACAAATGTGTCATTCATTTTATAGGAAAAACAATGACATCCGATACACCCTAGGGGCGTTGATTGGCTATTTTTGCCGATTGTTTGTCCCAGAATAGGGAGGCTTTTATGGGCTCATATAAGATCACCTGTTGAGTTCTTTCAAGAAGCGGTTGACTGAAGCTCCACTCACGTCCACCACCTCCAGAATGACCATGATGTCGTACCGAGACACAATCTACAATTCACACAATAAGGAAGAAACTCAGCAATGGTGGAAGAACTACTCACTTCTTTTATTTTTATTACTCAAAGTGTGGATCGGCTATTTTCAAATAGCCAAAGCAGGACTGAAGTGGTTAACGTATGTTTTGTAATAATAATCAAAATTTACAGTAACTGGTAACTTACATTTTCAAATAATTGTAATGCAGTAGAAGTACCATATTTGCCTCTGAGGTGTAGTGGAGTAGAAGTAAAAGTATTGTAAATTGGAAATACTCCAGTAATGTAAAACAAATACCTAAAAATAATTGTAGTTTAACAGTACTGGAGTAAATGTAACAGTTACTCCCCACCACTGAAACTCAAGACAGAATAAAAAACGGGTTTGAAACCAGATATAGATACTGTAAATGGATACAGTAGAGATAGCAATCTAACTGGCGCATCCGACACTGTCATCACTACGATCAGCTGCAACAAAACATATCATAATAACAGGACAACCTTGTAGTAACGTCACGTGCAAACCATTCCCTGGGCGTTGCCCAAAACATCCACGCCATGCAACTGAAGGTGGCACACCTAACACCACAGATAGTCCAGGGGCCAAGTCCAACACAACACTGTTATTTTCACAAATTGGTACCACCTGAGGTGGCCGTAAAGTTTTTGTATTTTTGTATTCCTACATGTCTCTAGTTCATATTTTGGTATGATACATCTTCCAATTCAGTAGTTTATGGCAGTTATCACTACCTACAGGCTAATGTATCCGGTAGGAGACACAAAGTAGAATCTTTGTGTCTCCTACCGGAAATACACCCGGGCATCAAATTATTGCGACAAAAAAAACAAATATATCCATGTATTCAAGGCTTCATGGGGTGTGCAATTGATAACTTCTCAGATTTTTGGTGTTTGCAAAAAGACTGCTTTCCATAAGCTTGTAAAAGTTGACCCTCCTTCGGTCTAGTGCGGTCATAGCTGAATGGGTAGAGAGTCCCCCTGGGAAACGTAAAGGAGGAGTTCACCCAAAAAATGATTTATTTTCTATCAATTGCACACCCCATGAAGCCTTGAATACATGGATATATTTGTTTTTTTGTCGCAATAATTTGATGCCCGGGTGTATTTCCGGTAGGAGACACAAAGATTCTACTTTGTGTCTCCTACCGGATACATTAGCCGGTTTAGAGTGATTACTGTCATTAAGCTACTGAATTGGAAGATGTATCATACCAAAATATAAACTAGAGACATGTAGGAATACGAAAATACCAAAAATGTACGGCCACCTTAGGTGGTACCAAAATCTGGCTTGGCCCCAGGACTAAGAGGGGCTAAACTAGTCATGCATTCATTAAAAGGTGTTGTAAGAAATACTGTAATTCAAATAAGCGTTAAATAGCTCTATATACTGATAGTAATCTAGACCCTCCAGAAAAACACGGGCTAAAATCCTTGATTATGCGGGCTAAAATCCTTGATTATGCAGGCTAAAATCCTAGAAATATGCGGGGTCTTTATGTGATTTTATGCTGCGAAATTGCAAAAGTTAAAGTTGCAAAATATGCAGAAAGTTGTGAAATATGCGTAAAGTTGCAGGGAAAAAAAATACCCCCGCATAATTATGCACCATTTTGCTGATTATGCTGTAAATTATGCGATCACATAATCACGTTTTTTTCTGGAGGGTCTAGTAATCATTGCTATAGACTCTATAGAGTTTGATCAGTAATAGGTATCTCCCCATCTCTCCAGTTCTTTAATAAACAGAAAATATTTTTTTTCAGGTCAGGATACTTGTTTTATCCAATTAGGAGAGAGAACACAATCATATAGGATAACCAAGTGATTTTGGAAGTGACAAAACAACGAGCAGACAAAATTGGAACTGGAACACAAGCTGATTCTCTCCCCTGATTGGATAAAATTGGTACACTGACCTGAAAATGTATTTTGTGTTTAATAAAGAGCTGGAGTGGCCCGGACCGCCTTGCGGCCCGGACCGCCTTGCGGTCCGGGCAAACTGGGCCGTGGTGTGGCCTGACTGAGTGCATCGCGGGTTCGAGTCCCATTCCCGGCGATCTTTGCTACATGTCTCTCCCCATCTCTCTCTCTCCCCGTTTCCTGTCCATCTTCACTAATACTCTATGAAATAAAAGCCCAAAATGTTTTTGAAATGTAAAAAAAATAAAGAGCTGGAGAGACAGGGAGACTCCTGTTACTGAACAAATACTCTTTAAACTGTAGAAATTATTACTATCACAATATAGAGCTTTAACTTAACTTTTTAACTAAAGACATGCTCCAAGTAATATAAATGTGTTAATTAATTAATTTGACTTATTATCCATTTGATATTGTATATTTTACACAGATTGGGGCTTCCCCTGCTTAGCTAAAGAGTTGAAATGAAGATTTAAACCAAAAGAATCATTCATTCTAGGTCAGGGGTGGGCAACTTTGATGATGGAGGGCCACTATATTTCCACACTCACTCCAGAGGGCCACATTGTACATACTGTCTCGCCGTATTTTAACTTTTTTCACCATTCTGTCACACAAAAGTAGCAAAAATAGCCGATTTACAAGCTCAAAACGTGTCGCGCTGCGACACGTTTTGAGCTTTTGTGCTTTTTTTTATTGGTATCCTGAAAAGTAACTATTATTTTATTTGAAATGCATTTAGTTATACTTATGTTAACTGTATGAACTTAAATACAACTACATTGGACATAAAAAAGACAATAGAATTTTAATACTAGTCATTAAGCTACTAATATAGACTGAATTAATTAAAGCGGGTCATGTTTGCAATTGTAAAAGCTGATTATCTATCAGTATTCCGATATTAACCTGCGGGCCGCATTACGTGAAGGTGGGGGCTGCATGTGGCCCCCGGGCCGCTAGTTGCCCATGCATGTTCTAGGTAACTGCATGGCCCAAGGTGTGCAGTGTTGAGCAATTTACTCAGGAATATTACTTGTATGAAAGGTATTAGGTTACTTGTTTACCTTTGCTACCCCCCCCCCTCTTTTGAAACAGTCATGTAACCTGTTTAGCCAGCTCCTTCTAAACTAGCCTACTTCAGGCTAGATAATTAACCTCAAGGGAGGAGTCAACAATCATCAAAACTGCACACATTGTAGCCTCTCAAACCTGATGGTATACTGTCTGTGTGTGTGTGTGTGTGTGTGTGTGTGTGTGTGTGTGTGTGTGTGTGTGTGTGTGTGTGTGTGTGTGTGTGTGTGTGTGTGTGTGTGTGTGTGTGTGTGTGTGTGTGTTATGGCCTTAGGATACAACTGTTAACTTAATGTCTTTGTGTTTGAGACTCTGGGCCACGTTCACAAACTTGTGCTCCGTGGACTGACATTGGGAGGATTGCAAAAGACAAATGCATTTACTGTATCCTTGAGTAGCCTAACTAAGGTGGGAGAAGAAAAAAATAATCATCTGTCACTTTCTGTATAGTAAGTCTTCAATGTATTCTTTTCTTCTGTGTGTTAATAAGCATGTGCTGCAGTTGCATCTGGTTTGACCGTAATGTATACCATCATCTGATCAGTGTTTGGATCTATTATATATTGTGCTTTTTGTGCAGATCCAAATAAAATAATTCAAATATAATTACTCATTTGCCAATTGTAATCCCTTACACCAGGGGTTTTCAACTGATTGTGAACCAGGGACCGTCTGACTAAGAATCAACCTGGGGACCACTGTTGTGTTGGGAGGGGATATGGGCGTTGTGTGGGGGATAATATTGAAATTAAATAATGACTGTTCCCCGCAACAAATTAAATCAAGCCCTTAACAGTCATTATTTAACTGAAATATGCTAGTGGTCCAGAGCTCAAAAAAGATTGGGAACCCTGATCTATTCCTATCCCATGGTTACCCATATTCCGTTCTCTTAACCTTCTATATTAAACTCATGCTAACTGATACACTGATATGAGCAAGCAGACACATGCGAATATGGGCACATTTCCTAATAACAATGACTCAACCAGGTCACTCTTTCTCTGTAACTGACCACATTGACACGCCATCATAGGCCACAAGGTCAAGCCAACTCTCCACCACGCCGATATCGGCCCAACTCGGCCGCGGAAGGCGGCCGAGTTGGGCTCTCCTCTCTCCTCTCCTGCCGACAACCTGTTGTAGATAGATAGCGCCGTGCCGTCATGTCAGGACTTTTATAACCCACGACCGAGCAGGTTCGGTCGTGTCCCAAACGGGAGGGGGGTAAACTTGAAGGCTCTGTAGAGCACCCTGATTGGCTGTTTAGCTTGTCTGGTCAGACAAATCAAAGCACAAGTAGAGAAACGGTTGTTGACCCTTCACTAGCCCCTGTAATCAGTGTTGCCATGTCGGCTTATTATAAGCGACTTTGTAAAAATTGATAGTTACGGGTTCCGTTTTTTTGGGCTTGTTTCTAAAGTGTATAGTTGCTTATTTAGGCTTGTTTCCACAAAATTTTATTATTATTTAAATCAGTGGTTCTCAAATATTTTCATGAAAATGTTGTGTTAGAATGTTTCAAAAATATTCCAAATATTCCACATTTTATTGCAAAGGTTTTAGAAAATAGCCAATCTACAAGCTCTACGATTTAAGAGCTTTTAGATCTGCTATTTTCAAATAGCCGATGCATATAGGTTTAAAGTGCTCATGTGGCCTAAGTGATGTCATATGGGAGGCAGCCGTCACCTACAACTGGCTACAAACAATACATCTGCAATCTGACTTACTAATCGCTGTCCTGGATTGTTTTTACCCTGACCTTAACACAACCATAGCCCAGTGGTTCTCAAGCTTTTTCGTGCCAAGGACCCCCAAATTGATACACATACGGCAGTGGACCCCCGGCCGCGGACCCCCATCTGAATAGGTTTTGTGCCCTCATAATAGAAGATTTGTGTTCAAAAAATATATAATTTATTCAAGGTTTTTCACAACACTTTCAAGATTTTTCAAAAATGTTCAAAAATAGCAGATGTACAAGCTCGCAAGCTTGTATATCTGCTATTTTTGAATGGCCAACATGGATAAAGTGGTTAAAATGATTGTGATGCTGACTCTGTATTAACACACCATCGAAACCACCATCGGACCCCATCGAAACCCCCCAAAGACCGCTGGGGGTCCCCGGACCCCACTTTGAGAACCACTGGTGTAGCCTACACCTACCTCCCACATACATACATACCATGATACATACTCATACATACACTCACACGGTGTGAGTGTATGTATGAGTATGTATCATGGTATGTATGTATGTATGTATGTATGTATGTATGTATGTATGTATTGTAAAACAGGATTATTCTATACCTTGACCAACGTTGAGACGACATCTGGATCGGAAATTTTAGCCAGTCCAAATCTCTGTACGTTGAAAGATGCGATCTTCATAATGCCTAGAAAAGAAGAGGTTGTTAGAGGCTATACTCAGTCAGTAAGATCACTTGCCTTTAATCACAAGGTTCTGGGTTCAATCTAGTGCAGGGGTTCCTAAAAGATCCAAACTTACAAAAATACGTTATGAGTTAACCACTTAAACCCCATTTCAAAAATTGTGAAAATAGTCGACGCATCGTGAGCTTAGATGTAGATCTGCTATTTTTAATACCTTTGATTTTTTCTTTTTACATTTCTGAAATTCTTTTGCATTTTCTCTTTCTCACATTTCTTATTTTCTTTTTTTAATCTTTTGAAATAATAATGGAAAATGTTTAGGAAATGTAAAAAAAAAAGAAAAAAAAGGAGTGATTATTTATTCACAACCCATACAAATGGTTGCAAGACCCAAAAATGGGTCCCGACCCATAGTTTGGGAATAGACACCCTCGTCGCTCGGCTGATCCAACCTTACTTACACATGCAAGAGGAGAGAGAGGGTCACCAGTCGCCGTTCAGTTACTGTTGGCATGTCATGGCCACAAGATATAGGATGTGACATAAAATGTGCCATTTTGTGGGCATACAACTGTGGTGTGCCCACTAGATAGGATGTTGTGGGCACATCATGTAGAATATTTTGAAACGATGACTTAACTCAACCTCGACAGATCACCTTGCCTCTTCAGTATAATAATATAATACAGATTTTGAAATTGTCTAAAGTATTTTTGTAGCAATATTTTTTCGACTCTCAAATCTACCCCCCCACACACACACAACACACACACATACATAAAACATTTTCGCAGCACAGAAATGTTCTCTCATACACACCTTTTTGTTTTGGTCTCCTCTCTACAGTACTGTGTTGTCTCGCTCCTCATCTACAGTGTGAGATGTTGTGTGAAGATAGAAGCGTTGTGCTCAACAGAGGCAACAGAACTAACTACCGTGGGAGCGTAGGTGGAACTATTATGTGCCATTGTTAAGTGTTTTGTTGCTGTGTGATGACAGTTGGATTATCATGAGACACAGCATGACCGAATACTGAGGAACTTCGGGTTGACAGACCAGTTTTGTCTTCAGTTCAGTCACACACATACTTAATGAGCCCTGTAATTTTGAGAGTTTTGAGCTCGAACGAGTCTCAGCAAGCTAGAAATAAAAGAGCTAAAACTGTCCTGATTGTGCAACCGAGAGAACAGAAAATGTATGAGTGGCAATGAGTGAAATTCCCAGTACATTCTTGCAGCTCAGTAAAACAGCACACTCTAACTCTCTAAATTCCATACCTGTACATGCCAACATTCCACACACGCAGAGTCCATAACTTAGTGTCAATGGACCAGTGGTGGAAGAAGTCAGATTTGTTACATAACTATTTTAGACCGGTCACCTGAGGCCCATTCTAAAATGCCTTCTTTCGTGTATCGTCGCCATATGTCCAGCTCAGTGTCGCAAAGCCACGCCCTTGTCTCTGGTCCCACTTGGAAGAGGCCAGCCTCTGAAGGAGGTCTGTACAGAGGACAGGTGGTGATTATGTGGTCGGCAGTCTGCTCAGGCTCGCCACACTCGCATACCGCTTGTCTGCCAACCGACCAGCGACCAACCCCAGTACGGAGGCGGTTCAGTAAGGTCCAATGCCGGCGTGGTAGATGTTCTCCTTCGACTCCATCTCCCGGGTCTTGGATGTGATGGTGCAGGCGTGTGGGCTTAGCCGACTCCCATTCCCGCTTCCAGGAAGTTGCTAGCCATGCCCTTGTAGACAGGTCCTCAGGGATGGAACCAAGCATCTCTTGTGCCGTCCTGTTGTAGGGGTGACGGGACTTGAGTCTGCTTGGAGGCGCTGCCTTAGTTGTTGTTTCGTGCAGGATATGCCAGTTATGTTCTTGGGATTTCCTTGCAAGTGCGAGGGTAGCGGCCTCTCGTCGGAGGCCGGCTGGCGCAATTCCCGCTAGGACTGGCAGGTAGGACACGGGGTGGGCTTCAAGCAGCCAGTTATGATCTGAAAGGCATTGTTGATGAAGCTGGAGCACTGCCAGACCTTGGTGGTCGACCGTCGGGATGGATACTCGTCCTGGCGTGGACTTGCATCCCCCAGACCTTTTACGCCTTGGTCTGCCAGCTTGACCATGATCGGGTGGCGACATTGGTTTCACAAGCTGGTCTCTCACCATCTCTCGTTACTTGCAGGAGAGACCATGTGAAGGTGAAGGTCTTCTCCCCCCTATGCCTTTTAAATCCTTACAGCTTGCTGAAAAACTCATGTTGCTATAGCTAAAATCTAAAATGACCGGATTAAATGGGTTAAGTAAAAGTAGCGATACCACAATCTAAAACATACTTATCATGCAAGTAAAAGTCCCAGATTCAACATTTTACTTAAAAGTAATGGCATCAAAATATAGGCTACTCAATGTAAAAGTACTCATTATGCAGAATTCATTTGTCAAAATCTTTAGAAAATAGCCAACCTACAAGCTCGTTGTGAGCTTGTAGATCGGCTATTTTCGAATAGATAATGAAGTATGACCTAGGCCTTAATTGGTTCATGTATGTTAATAATAATCTAAATCCACCAAATAACTTGTAACTAAAGGTTTCAAATAATTGCGATAGAGAAAATAATAATATTTGCAAAATGGACATAGTTACTCATGTAAAGTAAAAGTTCTTCAAAAGTGTACTTAAGTAGAGTACTTGACTAAATGTACCACTGCATATGGACCAACACCGTGTTTTGCCTCTTTATAACATTAGCCTTTATTGTCCCGTTTATAGTTTGGGGAGTATAGTCACAGTTTCAAGAACATAAAAATTATATAGGAGAATGAATGTATGTACCGTAGGCATTTCCTTTAACCACCCTATCCACAAGTTTCTGAGAGAGTGGGGAACATTATGTGTGAATTATGGGCAACACTTCCTTTTGTCAGTCATTCAGTTCATTTCAATTTAATTTGAGTGATCCTTGTCAGTAAGCAATAAAGTGGGAACACAAACTGACAGAAATCAAAAAGCCATAATATAGTCTGCTTACTTACCCTATAAGATCTCCCTCCACACAGCTGATTCTAATGAATGGTCAATGCTTATTATCAAGCGCTGAAGTCACTTAAAAAGCACCATTTAATCTCCATGCAGGTGTCACAGCAGCAAACAGCAGCCAGTCAGAATGAAAACACAGAGCTAGGGCTAGGCTACTGCTAAGAGCAAGAGCCATTGATCATTCATTTGAATCAGCTGTGTGGAGGGAGATGTTGTAGGGAAAGTAGGCAGGCTGACTATTGACTGTCATGGATCACTCAAATGAATTGAATGACTGATAAGACAACAGAAAGTGATGTCCATACTTATGGAACACTGGAAACTCTGGGCCCCCCATGGTTCTATACATGGTAGACGCATTGTGACCCTAGATGGGCTATTTTTGCTGAATGTTTGCCTGTTATGATGTGAATATATAGGGACGCTAGGGTTCATGTGGTTACGTTTCTAGCAATTCACACAGTAAAATCTTCAGTGTTAACTTAATTCATCTGTTTATAACTCTCTCAGAGAGTGTACAAATGTAACCATATGGACCCCTAAGGATCTATTTGGTACAATCAGAGTTAAATTAATGTTGAGGATTTTACTGTAACCAGACAGACTGAGTGATGAGCGAGTGATGTAGAATTCAATCTATGTTGGTTACATCAATGTATCCCAAAATGGGATTGAATCTGTCATTTTTTTTAAAGGCAGACTGATAGCTTTCTGTGTGTGTACTCACACTTCCCCCCTCCCCTCTCTGACAGGTATCAAAATGATTTCCATCTTTGATGCATTAATTGATTATAGAGAGCTAATGAGTTTGACACTTTTTTGGCCCAATCAATCAACTCAGTGCACAACCCCTTTGAAGTTCAAAGGGATCAATTAAGAGCTCCCTCCGCCCCCCCCACAGACTTTTCAGTCCCTGCAAGGGATGAATGTCAACATAAACAGTGGAACAAAACCAAAATAAACAGCCAGAGGGATGTCTTTCTGCAGGACAACACACCAGCATAATTATATAGTGGCTGATAGAGGGAAAGAATGCTAAATAAAGATATAAATACATGTAATATATATATATATATATATATTTTCTAATTTAGGCTCAAAGTTACCTAGTCTGCCTTTAATGTTTCCTACAAAAAATATATATATTATTTGTTTTAAGCCATTTTGAAAATAGTTAGCTAATATGTAGATTGGCTATTTTCACTGTTTTTGAAATAGGGCTTAAGTGGTTTTGGGAAACACCTGTGGCTAACTACCTTGGTTCTATTCAAGGAGGCAGGATTCCTGGCCCGCGGCAGGAATGCAACCTGTTTGTATAGCGATGGGTAGCTGGGGGCCAGACAGGGACCCGGGGAGGGTGGTATGTGACACACCGACTGGTTCCTCCACATTGGTGAGCCAAATAACTTCACTATCAAGCCACACCCTGTGTTGTGCGTATAAAAAAGGCTACCTCGCTCTGGCATGACACACAGGACACCTCTCACCGACACGCTAATCCTCTCTCCACACCAACAGGGACTCCTTCTCCACCACCACACACCACGACCACCCACCAACCATGAGTATGAGGAACCAACGCAGCGGCCTGTACAGGGCAGGGGGGTTCAGTAGCACGTCTCTGGGGTCCTATAACAGGACCAAGACCAGCTTTGGACCCCACCTGGGGGGTCCCATCACTCCTGTAACGTTCAACAAGAGCCTACTGGCGCCGCTCAACTTGGGCATTGACCCCACCGTCCAAGCTGTCCGCACCGGCGAGAAGGACCAGATCAAGGGCCTCAACAACCGCTTTGTGTCCTTAATCGATCAGGTAAGAGGCCTGTTCTGTTCCACCGATATTATCACAAGTTGAGAAAGTTTAATGTCTGACAGTGCGACATGACATTGCTTCATGTCATGTCATGTCATGTCCGGTGTTGTGACACGTCCTGTATTGTGATGTCCAATATTTAGATTTCCTCTATCTCTTTGGTTGATTGGATAAATGCCTGGCGATTTGTTTTATTTTGTCTTTAGATTTTATTATTGACATGTTCTTCTGTCTTTAAACTTTGTGACTGTGAAAGGTGCTCTACAAATAAAATGTATTTACTTACTTACTTAGGGGTCCAAATGGACTTCTACGGATCTGTAACTCTGAGAGTGTGCAATTACGGGTCCATTTGGTTCCATTTTGCACACTCTCAGAGTGAAATGAACACTGATAATACATTGTAGATTTGGGAGATAAATAATGGTATAAAATGGGTATTAAATCCGTGGCCTGATGCATATCAAACCGGGGGTCCTTGAAATGTAAAAGGTTGAGAATCACTGAACTAAACTAATACTGGAACCCCCAGTTTACACTGTAAGATCCTCAGTGTTCATTTAACTCAGAGAGTGTATGAAATTAACCATTTATTTGATCCCAAAGGGTCCCATTTTTTTCCATTCGTACGCTCTTGGAGTTACAGACCCTGTAAGGGTCCATTTGGACCGCTGGTGGTCCTCGGACCTGAAACAGTGATATATGACATAAATAAAGAGTATAGTAGTTAAAAGAGTATTTAACTGACATTACATTCTAAAAGCCAGAGGGTTTTAGTGCATCGTTTGTGCATCAATTTATGGTCAAGTACTCTGAATAGTAACACTGACAATCCAATCCATTGCAGTTATTCATAATGCAACATTCAGAATGCAACATTCAGAATCAAACATTTAAGTACAGTCAGTATCAAACACCTGTTAATGGTTTGTTGGTTTTGCTGGTTTGTGTTTTTCCAGGTGAGATTCGCGGAGCAGAAGAACAAGATGCTGGAGACCAAATGGAAGCTTCTGCAGGAGCAGACCACCGCCTCGTCCAATGTCGAGCCCATGATGAAGGCCTACATCTCCAACCTGCAGAGGAAGCTGGACATGATCATCAACGACAAGAGCAGGCTGGACCAGGAGAACCACAGCATGCACAGGAGCGTGGAGGACTTTAAGACAAAGTAAGACGTTAACCCATTGAAACCGGGAACGCATCTGTGTAACCACTTAAACCATTATACTTTGGCTAAAAATAGCAGATCGACAAGCTATGAGCTTGTAGATCTGCTATTTTTTGGGAACATTTTAAGACATTTTGCTTCTGGGGATTCTAAATCCTTTTTTTTTAAAACTTATGTTGCTATATATCAGTGGTTCTCAAACTTTTTCATGTCAAGGACCACCCAAAATGATATGTATTTGTCCGCAGACCCCATAGAAACGGTAGCCTTTCTCTTTCAGCAAGCTGAAAAAGAAGCCGTTGTTCTTAACATTGAATAAAACACACAAAAGAAGTTTGAAATCTCGTTTGAAATGCCTACCGATGATGTCACTGGTAGGTAGGTTCCTGAACTGTCCGCAGCCCTCGTCAGGGACACATTTCTGTGCCATCTTATAATGAGCATTAGTGAGGACATAATTATATAAAGATAGGTTTGAAATTGGCGTGTCGTGGTACTTTAAGAATTGTATGTTTGTGACGTTATGGTAACAGGTGTGTTTTGGTTTTCCTGTGTCTGGTTTCAGGTATGAGGATGAGATTCACAAGAGGAATGAAGCAGAGAATGAGTTTGTCGTTCTTAAAAAGGTACAAATCATTGTTATACAGTACTGGAAAGTGCAGTAGTTATTTACAGTAAATAACAGCAACACCACTTTCTTAACCTCAACAAGCAAACACATTTTCATTGAGAGGAAAGATTCAAATATCTGCATAGTGTACAAAAGAATATCTATTGGTTTGGATACATTTTTAGTTTTACATTCTCTGAGTTCAAATTAAAACTGGGTATTTTACTGTGTGTCGTTGCAATGTTTATCCATGGTTGTTAACCCATTGGTTCTCAAAGTGGGAGCCCCGGGGGTCCTTGGGGGGGGGTTCCAGAGGGTCCCCAGCTAAATTTGTTAATACAGCATCACAATCATTTTAACCACTTTAACCATATTTTATACCGTGGCTATTTAAAATATAGCTCAAATATAGCTCATAGCGCGGCACTGAGTGCCACGCTATGAGCTTTTAGATCTGCTAATTTTGAAAAATCGTGAACATTTTAAAGCAAACATTTGTAACTCAAATCTTTGCTTCTGGGGGTCCCTGGAACAAAATATTTTGAGATGGGGGTCCGCGGCCAAATACATATCATTTTGGGGGTCCTTGACATGATAAAAATTTGAGCACCACTGTATCTGATGAAATGGTGTCTTCATCTAGGATGTGGATGCTGGCTATCTGTCCAAGGTGGACCTGGAGGACAAGGTCAACAGTCTGGTGGAAGAGCTCAACTTCCTCAGGACACTCTATGATACGGTAAAGCGTCTACACACAATTCATCCTGTCGTTGATTCTAATAAAGTACAGTATACTTATCCACACCAACACCAACCCTAGCATCCCTATTCTGGGCATGTCATCTTAATAAGCAAACATTCAATTTTGAAAATAGCCGATCTAGCTAGTAGTTCAGTTATTTTCAGCCTTTTTTTTGGTGTAGAGGGAAAAGGGAGGGGGCCAAGCAGTGGTGGAAAAAGTAGTCACAGTTTTTTACTTATCAATACTGCAATGTAGACGAAAAGTACACAAGTATTGGTATCAAAATGTTCTTAAAGTACCAAAAGAATGTTTTCAAATGTAAAAGAAATATTACCATCTTTTGAAAATAGCAGATCTAAGCTCACAATGCGACGCATTGTGAGCTTGTAGATCGGCTAATTTCAAATGGCCGAAATGTATAGGGCTGAAGTGGGTAATGTATGTTTTGTAATAATAATCAAAATCTACAAAGTAATTAGTAACTAAAGTTTTCATATAATTGTAGTGGAGTAAAAGGACAATATTTTCCTCTGAGATGTAGTGGAGTTGAAGTAAAAGTACTGAAAATTGGAAATACTCCAGTAAAGTAAAAATACCATTTTTTTAAACTTAAGTACAGTACTTGAGTAAATGTACTTAATTACTTTACACCATTGGGGCCAAGTATATAGCCCGGGGGACCTCAGGTCAATGAAGTGTATATAAAGTTTTAAGGGTTCAAAATTATGCATTTGAGCTGACTGTTGCGATGCTTAAGCGTTTACCATCATGGTGTTTTTTTGTACTCATAACGTTGTTGGTTTTGCCACAGGAACTGAGGGAGCTGCAGGAGAGCCTGAAGGAGATGTCCGTGGTCGTCCAGATGGACAACTCCCGCGGTCTGAACATGGACCAGATCGTGTCCGAGGTCAGAGCCCAGTATGAGGAGATCGCTGCACGAAGCCGCACGGAGGCCGAGAGCTGGTACAAGGTCAAGGTGAGGAGAAGATCAGTGGTGGACATTTGTACATTTTACTCAAGTACTATACTGTACAATTTGCACAGTATTTCCAGTGAGAGAGGTTGTTTTATTTAACGCGTTGTGTTAAATAAAACGCGACACGTTTTATTTCCACTACATATTGCACACAAATCTCATCAGGTGTGTGTAGACTAGTAAATTAACCAACTAAACTTCTTCCACTCAATCCCACCAGTTTGACCAGATGGCCTCCACCACCGACCAGTACAACAGTGAGCTGAGTCAGACCAAGGGGCAGATCGTAGAGCTCAAACACCTGATCAGCCGTCTGCAGAACGAAATCCACAATGTGAAGGCTCAGGTGAGTACAGCACACACAACTGAATGACAGCGGTGGAAAGTAACTAAGTACAAGTACTTATTAATGTTTTTTTTTTAATCGATTAAATTGATTCTTTCGATTAACCGCTGCACCCCTATAATCTCCAATGTCCTCAGCGTATCAAGCTGGACGACCAGATCGCGGAGGCAGAGGCGACCGGCGCGAAGACGGTGAAGGACGCCGAGGGTCGCATCAGCGTCCTGAAGCAGGTCCTGCAGAGCGACAAGTACAACATGGCCGAACAGGTCAGAAACTACCAGGAGCTGATGAACGTCAAGCTGGCCCTGGACATCGAGATCTCCACCTACAGGAAACTCCTGGAGGGAGAGGAGGAGAGGTGAGTGCCTGGCCTGCCTGGGATTTAAATGGTTAACAATGTTCAGTGGACCACTGGTTCTCAACGTGGGGTCTGGGGACCCTCACGGGACCTTGATGGGGGTTTCCATGGGGGGTCCCCCAGCTAAATGATTGATAGTATAGGAACCAAATGGACCCTTAAGGATCTGTAACTCTGAGAGTGCGCTTACGAGTCATTTTGTACGCTTTCAGGCTTAAATTACCACGAAGGATTGGGGGCCCAGAGATAAAAATCGTATCACATGGGGGTGGTTTTGAAGTAATAACGGCGAACCTCACAAGATGGCGCCACCTTTCCACTGAACTCAATGGATGGGGGCTGCCATGTTGTGACAGCCAATGCAGTAAACAAAGAAGTTGAAAACGTGTACTCAAAACCGCAGGTGTCCTGCGTAGGAAAACCAAATACAGACCGCTCACACCAAATGGGAATCCCCTCATCTGCCCAGGGAGATGTTAGGCTTATGAGCTTTAGGCAGTGCTAGAAACATGCACTGTACGTGTGTGACAACATAGTCTCATATAGCCAGACTTCCAGAGAACTCCGCCTGGGCTTTCTGGGTTGGAGAGATCCGATCGCCTGGCTAAGACTAGTGACAACAAGACTTCTATTTTAACCAACAGTAGATGACATTTTGATCACATTTGAACCATTTGGGCGGCAGTAGCTCAGGGGGTAGAGCTGCCGCTTGGGAATCGGAAGGTGTCCTTGAGCAAGACACGGAACCACTAAACTGCTCCCTATGAGCAGGCTGGTGCCTTGCATGGTTTCCTTTGCCGTCGGTGTAGTGAATGGGTGAATGTAATGCACATTGTAAAGTGCTTCGGATAAAGGCACAATATAAATGCACCATTTACTTTTTTTCAATGCTGCTGGTTGTGAAATCTTACAGTGTGTCACCTCTGTCACTCACAGGATTGGACATCAGTCTATCATCAGCATTCACAACAACAGCGGTAAGCATTTTACACCTTCAAATGTACACAGCACACACGCAATAGTGTTTGAAGCTTACTGTATAAGACACTCATAAGCAGTGTGACGTGTTGTGAGCTTGCAGATCTGTTATTTTGTGACGTGTTGTGAGCTTGCAGATCTCTTATTTTCAGTGCATTGTGAGTGACACCAGCATACATCTATTAGTATAAATTAGGCTTTAGTCAACAGTTTTCAACGTGGGATCCAATGTTTGTAGATTAACCACTTATGCCCTATTTTGTTTCTTTCCTCCAGGCCTGTATTATGAACCTATATGCACGTATCCAGGACCAAGACGTACGTATTTAACAACTTTTCTTGTAAATGAATGCCTTACTTTGTCATACTAACTAACAGTTACAAAACAAAAAATGGGACATTCTGCATAATGAGTACTTTTACTTCTGGTACTTTAAGTACATTGTTATGCCAATACTTTTGTACTTTTACTCAAGTACATTTTGAATTTCGCACTTTCACTCTACGTTAAAGTATTGATACTTTTGCTTAAGTAAAAAATACGAGTACTTTTCCCACCACTGATTTTACCACTGTGGGTCTTTGTTTGCTGTGCCACTCCATTAGACAGGGTTTCCTAAACAGCAATGTGGGACCCTACGGAGATTTAATCAAAGTCTTCTTTTGTACTGTTCCCTCCAGACTCTGTGCTGAAGTTTGATGAACCACCAAGTACGTATTTTACAACTTTGGCGGGAAACTTATCTATTTTAACTTTTTGTGGCCCTGGTTCAGTGGTTTTCAACCAGTGGATCCCCGGACCCCACTTTGAGAACCACTGTTCTAAATCCCAAGAGTTTTCTGAAAAACGTATGTTGCTGTCTGTCTGTCTGTCTGTCTGTCTGTCTGTCTGTCTGTCTGTCTGTCTGTCTGTCTGTCTGTCTGTCTGTCTGTCTGTCTGTCTGTCTGTCTGTCTGTCTGTCTGTCTGTCTGTCTGTCTGTCTGTCTGTCTGTCTGTCTGTCTGTCTGTCTGTCTGTCTGTCTGTGTGTGTGTGTGTGTGTGTGTGTGTGTGTGTGCGTGCGTGCGTGCGTGTGTGTGTATATATAATAAACCTGATTTTAATGGGTTAAACTGCGTTTCCTGCAGGCTCCCCTGATGTGATGAAGACCCCAGTTCTCATCATGACCACCGAGACCCAGGACAGCACCATCAACTGGAACTGAAACTGAAACTACAGTACAGAAAAAGAAAATTGTAAAAGGAAGTATGGTTATCATTAACAGAGCCTGTTACTGTATTGTGCTCGTATCCCATACATACGAGTGTTATAGCCTACGCAGAGTTTACTAAACCCAACGTACCTGTGTATTCACTTATGCCTTACTTCATAATATTTGCCATATTTGGCATTTTGAATACTGACAAATGTTAACTCAGTTGCATGATCGTTTAAAATCTGTCCAATGTATAACTACGCATCCGAATGTTGCTTTTGTTGTTTTACATTCATTGTCATTTGTGAAAAGTCTTCATGTACTGTTAGGTACAGCCTTACTGTCTTTCCATTCACTGTACCAGTAGTGTAAACTAAAGTAACACTGCTCAAGTACTGTACTTGAGTAAATGGCAATGTTTACTCAGTACTTTTACTTATACTCCATTACATCTCAGAGGCAAATGTTAAATACTTTTACTCCACTACAATTATTTGAAAACTTTAGTTACTAGTTACTTTGTAGATTTAGAATATTATTACAAAACTTACATTAACCACTTCAGCCCTATACATTTCGGCCATTTGAAAATTGCCGATCTGCAAGCTCTTTTGACATTTTATACATTTGGAAACTTGTGAAATGGGACACTCTGCATAATGAGTAGTTTCTACTTTTGGTACTTTAAGTACATTTTGATACCAATACTTTTGTACTTTTACTCAAGTCATTTTTTTTATTCCGCACTTTTACTTGTAACAGAGTACTTCTACATTGCAGTATATCGATACTTTAACTTAAGTAAAACATTTTAGTACTTTTCCCACCACTGCTTCATGCTGTATACTGTTGTGAGTACTGTACAACATAAGGATGGTTTGGAGAACTATACTGCTCATGTAATAAAACTTGTATCTCAGAAATACAATGTGCCTGTGACTTTGTTTGCTAAATAATCATTTTAATTTAATGTATTCTTTTTTTTGTATACATAGTATAGCTATCAGTAAAATACATACATGAAAAGCTCTTTATTTCACAAAATAATGTATATATTGAAGGAGCCATTCTGTCTGTGATTGGCAGGCAATGACATAAGGGACACAGGTGCAACAGGCCAGTTAATGAATGGCATGGTATGGGCACGCTGGGGAGATTATACGTTTTTTTACCGTTCTTTATGCATTGACAAAACCTTGCTGTGATTCCCTGTTACATTAAATAAATGGGAACCTCACCTAACAGCAGCTTTTGGTTTGGACATTGAAACGTGTAAAAAAAACGGATTTCCCAGTGCCCAGCCGAGTGGCGAAATGTTTGTTTGAAATAGTCACTACAGGAATGTACGGAATAACAATATTAGTAGAAACTCCTGAGTCAAATGTTCATACTCACTCAGCCCTGCACCAATCACTGCACTCATTTGAAGACAGGGAGGCTCTATGCACAGCAGCCATATTGGAAAGAAATTGGGCCGCTTCTTTCTTCCTTCACAGGTGTTATCAATGATAATAATGAAGGCTCTGTTCCATTCTGGTCAAACAGAGTCAGGGTGCTGATATTGTGCATGTTGGCTCACTGGAAACACTCTGCTACACCAGTGGGTCTTAAAGTGTGGTCCAGGGACCCTCATGGTTCCTTGAGGGGGTTCCAAATGGTCCCTTACGGGTGTGTAACAGAGAATGTACAAATGGAACCCCATTTGTACACTCTCAGAGTTATGGGGGAAATTATAGGTTTGAGAACCACTGTGCCACACTAAATGGAACAGAGCCTTCATTAGAATCATTGGTAACACCTGTGGAGGAAGTAAGGAAGGGGCCCAATTTCTTTCCAATATGGCTGCTGTGCATAGAGCCTTCTACAAAAGACTCTGGTATTTAAAAACGGTGTATTAACAGGACGGAGGCGAAAACTGTGAAATCAGCTGGAGCAGTGTGGGCGTGGCATCAAGGCCACTGTGGCCTCAGGGCGTACCATTTTATTTGAGGGACAGAAGGACAAAGTGAGGGAGGGGCCACAGCAGCCATGGCCTTCATTGATTGATTGATTGATTGAAATACTTTATTAGTCAGAGATGCAAACAACATGACGGTACAGTAAGTAATCCGGGAACGCATCTGTGTCACTTTGGATTTCTTTGGCTATTCAAAAAAATATCAGATATACAAGCTCAAGAGCTTTTTTTTTTTTTAAAGCAGATCTACAAGCTCATAGCCCATCTTTTGGATAGCCCAAAGTATAAAATGAAAACAGTATGCGTTCCCAGATTGAATATTAAGGCTAAAGGGATAACACAATGTGTCATCATGGCATGATGAAATTCCTGTCCTGCACCAAAGCATGCCAACCATGTCTGCTGTGTCATGCCATAGCAAGGCACACCCTGACTCCAAAGCAGACACAGTCTAGTGACACAGAGACACAGAGAGGAGGAATAACAACAACACCTTGATGTTATGTTATATACGGAAGAATGTGTTACACACAATGACAGCATGTCTAACTAGGTGTAATGTGTGACATCTCCTTATAGCTGTCAACCAATGTGGTGCTAGTAGTCCATGCTGATGGGACCTTACATCATCAGTATTCACAAAAAGAAAACTAAACTATCTATATACAATCCTATATTGTATTAGTATATCTAAATACTATACTATATTACTATAATATACTATACGATATACTAGATTTTACAGTATGCCTATTAGTCTTACAATACAGTACGTCTGAACCCTTGTGAAACAAATATGAAAAATAAAGAGATCATAAAAACAAATATTCTATCACACGTCGACATCACCAGACTTAAACATATCACACATCACCAGACTTAACAAACATATCACACATCACCAGACTTAAACATATCACACATCACCAGACTTAACAAACATATCACACATCACCAGACTTAACAAACATATCAATCAGAGTATCCCAAGGACATAGTTATAATGGGACAGTTGGATTTGCACTTGGTGGTGGAGGAAGTGATGCTGACTGTGAACTTGCACTTACAGTATGTCATTGAAAATAAGAGCTGAACGTCTAAAATAAAACTTTTTTTCGCCAAGACCTAGCTGTAAGTAGCAATAACAACAGCACTGACGACAGATTGAATTATATCACTTCTCAATATCATCATGAGAGGACAATTGGGCTATGCTCTGCCTACAGATTCATTGTGTTGTGATCCAGGCTAGCCTATAATAAACCTTCCCCCTGTGTCTCCCCTTTATCTAATCATCAGATTTATATTACCTGGCTCAATAATTAAGAATACGCAAAGCAGAGTGGACTTGACGTCCACTTGTTTGCAGTTATGATGCTTCATGTTATTAAATCGTTGGCGCCAGAGGCAGCCAACATCATCATCTCAGTCCTGGTTATTTTAGTTCTTCTGTCAAGGGCAATATAACACGAATAAACCCATTTCATATTGAGAGAATCCAGTTTGTTGGCGAGATGATGAATGGAATCGTTACTTTTGGTTCCTTGATCACAGAGCACAGAAGAAATTGACACAATATATTTGGAGGGCTCTATCGAAGTTCAACATCACTTAAATGTTTTCTTTGATTTGTCGTCTCTCCAGGCACCCAGCTGGCTGCCTTCTTCTCCTTCTATGCCCGGTTTAAGTTCCCGGCGGTGTCATATCCCTCAGGATCCCCAATGCAACACTGGTTGTGTTTGGGGTAATGCTTTCATATGGATCTATTGTTATGTGAGTGAGTCATTAACCACTTAAACCCCAACACCTCATTCGATTTGATTAGCACATTGTAATATAAAATAGAAACAATACATATCAAAAGAAAGTTATTGTGCTAGAAAAGGAAGAAGCCAATAGGCTTATTTGGAACCCTTTCCTTAATGGAAGGGGTCATTAAATAGCATACATTAAAAGTTCAATAAGGACAATACAAATAATACAAGCTTACAAGGGGACCAGCATTGTAATAATGAAATAAAAACTGCACAGAAGTGGAAAAAGTTATTTAAAATGATTATAATTCCCTCTGTGTAGAAATACATGGAATGGTTTGCGAGAGCAACGGGACCGGATCTGGGGTGACGGGATCGCACCAATGGGGCGACCATTCGTTGCGATCTGGGACGACCATGTTTAGGGGCGACCTGTTTGGTCTTTTTGTGTTATCCTTTTAGCATTATTGTATAACTGTACCTCTGTACTTTTTGCAAACTGTTAATAAAGTATTTAATGAATCAATCACGTGAGCTATTTTTGCCCATTATGACATAGAAAAGGGACATTGGGTTCATGTGTTAAAGTATCAATAAGGATCCAAGAATGTTCCTGTGAGGTGGAAACACTCCTATAGATACTCCAAGAAGCTGTCTGGCAGAGATAATTCACTTCTGACCAATTAATTAGAAACTCTGCCCAGTAGAACACAGACCAACGCCAAAGTGGCAGTTTGTCTATTGCCCACACTCACTGCCAGGTTGCCTTTTTGGACAGTCAGCAGGAAAAGTGAACCGGTTCTTCCTTGGACCAGGACCAATGGCAGTGGTGGACAAAGTACTCCATCCTAGTAGGCCTACTTGAGCCAAAGTGATACTCCTGGTCAAATATTACTCAACTACAAGAGAAAGTTGCCGAGTCAAATTTCCACTTGAGTTAAGGTAGGCTACTTGAGTAGGAGCTTTAAAAAAAATACTTAAGTAGAACACGCTTTTTTAGAAATACTTGAGCATTCAAAAATAAGGATTAAAAAGTACATTTTCTTTTTAACATCAATGCATTGTGCAATTAACATTTTGACAAACATGTTTTATGGAAAGATTTTCCATACATTTTCCAAAGCTATAAATAATGGTGAAAATACCAGATTTGTACCAAATACAATGTGCACTGTAAGCTTACTATAAATGCAGTGGCGTCTAAAATACATTTGTCTTTGAAATGTAGTGGAGTGAAAGTCATAAATCCCCAAAAACACAAATACTCAAGTAAAGCACAGATACACAAAAAAGTTACTTAAGCAGTACTCAAGTAAATGTACTTCAGTCCTGCTGACAGTGACTGACAGATGGGGGGTGACGGTGAAATCATGCTCACCCCCTAGCACTCACCTCTCCTTGTATCACTTCTTGTACCTCACCCCCTAGCACTCACCGCTCCTTGTATCACTTATTGTACCTCACCCCCTAGCATTCACCTCTCCTTGTATCACTTCTTGTACCTCACCCCCTATGCCCTCACCTTCAGACTCCACCTCACCCCCCAGATGTATTTACACATTCACTTGTAGGATGTACATTACACCTACACCAGTGGTTTTCAAACTTTTTCAATGTTGCTTGATTCAGTATTTATATATTTGATATTAATTTTATCAGACACGCCCCCTTCCTATACAAACCCATTGTAACTTCAAGCTCTTTTAGCATTTTCACCATGTTGGATTCATCAAAAACACAGTCCTTGGTTCTGGTGACTGATATTGTCCTTCTAATGCGTGAGGGGGCCGTGTTTTTTCAATTACTCTTTTTCATTTATCTTTTTAAATATTTTTTTATGAAAAAAGCAGCATGTTAGACTTTTGATTTGATTGGTTGAATACTTTATTAACAGTTTGTAAATAGTACAGTGGCACCACGATTATACAATGATGCTAAAAGGATAACACAAAAAGCCCTGAGGGCTTGTTTCCATTTGTGGTCCTGTGTAGGCTAGTAGATGTTAGGTTGATGTTTAAGTGGTATCCTAAATACTGATCTGATCTGTTAAAGTTGTAAATTGCAATTGCAATTTATGAAACATATTGCAGACATAAGATTTATGAAAGACAAGGCTGCCGGGCATATCCTCTGGTCACAGGATTCCACGGGTCACCAGGTTGTGTGTAACAGCCAGCAGCATCGCCTCGCCCTTGTCATAATAAAACTCGGAAAAAACATCAAAGTAATTTCCTCATTGGCCAGGAGGACAGGAGGAGGTCTGCTTTCTGTCCAATTACAAAAATAAATGCCGCAGTTCGTCGCTAGGCAGGCTAAGGGCCCCGTCAACCAATCAGGTTCGTCCGAGGCGCAGAGCGCAGACAGACCGACGCAGCGAGCTGAGAGGAGCCGAGCGACAGCGTCTGAGTGCCGGGGAGCTGCTGACGGATGTCCCGCTGAAAAACCTCCAGCAGCAGCAGCAGCATCCATCACCATGAATAAGACCAAGAGCAAGAAGGACAATAAGGTGAACATGGACATGATGTTGAGTGATGATAACATGAACACCAGTCATAATGTGAAGGTTTGATAGCGTGACGGTGTGAATGTTAATATTAATGTGTTTTTATTGGGCATATGGAGCTAGCTATAGCGGGCTATAGCAGCCATATTACCCAGTTATAACGTTAATGACAACGGCAGGTTGTTGTAGAGTATGTTGCAATATACACATTATATTATTGCTTTGCATTTTTTTTATTTTTTTTATTTTTTTATGATTAGTTGATTTTTTTATTTTTAAGTAAATGTGCAATTACAAACGTGACGTGTTATTTTATTGGAGTATTTTATAGCTTTTAATTTTTTATTTATTTTTGAATTATTGTGTACACATTTCTATTTCATATACATTCATAAGATTTTTTTTCCATTTTATTTTGTATGGGGGGGAGGAACTGTTACTGTAGCTTGTTGATGCTTGTTATAAGGCCTGGCTCAGCTAAGCTAATACGTTAGCTGCATTAGTTGTGTTGAATCCAACATTCATTGATTGATTCATTGATTCATTCATTGATTCATTGATTCATTCATTGATTCATTCATTCATTCATTCATTCATTCATTCATTCTCATTCATTCATTGAGTCATTCCTTCATTGATTCATTCATTCATTGATCCATCCATTCATTGATTCATTGATTCATTAGTTCATTCATTCATTGATCAGGGTCCGAAGGACAGCTGGTCAGCATCACTTGATGAAGCCATGAATCCAGTGGTTAACAGAAACCCTGCACAATATATGATGCTACATCAGCTGTCTAGCTGTAAATCAACTCATATTTTATTCAGTGTTTGCTTAGATGTAATACCATGGTTAAATGTGCTGTGTGCTCTATTGGGGGAATGATTACTGTTATTTATCCTCAAATATATGCTATATATGATCTAATAATACCGTTTTACAGTATATATATCCTCAAATAACGTGTACTGTACTGTATAACTAATGAAATTCTCAATGAAGCAGTGTAGGCATCATTTGTGATGCTGCGTAAAATCCAACGTCAGCTTCACACCGTTTAGTCCAGCCAGAATGTATATTGTACATCTATATGTATATATACTACATATACCGGGGGTCTTCAACAGGGGGTCCGGGACCCCTAGGGGGTCCTCAGAGCTACTATAGGGGGTCCGCCAAATCTTTGTGTGATAGGAGGCTTTAGGTGTAGAGGGAAAAAATAGCACACTAAGTAAAAAAAAAAAGTGTAATCTGAAACACAATTTTATACAATAATAAGAGTAAGGGGTCCCTGTTTCATCTCTCTCTCAGCTAGGGGGTCCTGTTTCTGATATAGATGTACAGTATGTAACAGAGTAAATAAACAGTGTGTTGTGGTTGACAGGAGCCGGTGAAGGCTGCTAAGAGCAGCAGTAAAAACAGCGGCAGTAAAGAAACGCCAGCCGAGAACTCTGATGAGGTGAGTCTGTCAGTCTGACAACCTGTTTAGACATTTACAGATAAACCACTATATTCGATAGTAATCATTGCTATAGTGTGTAACATAGAGAATAATGTTTTAGGTGGGTTGCCAAATGTCAGCCAATCAGGCGAGAGTACCCATTTATCAGCTTAAATTTTATAGTGTTACAGTTCCAATTTTGTCTGCTCATTTATTTGTGTCATCATCACTTCCAATTTCATTTGTTTATCCTGTATCCTGTTTGAGTTCTCTCTCCTGATTGGATAAAATTGACATCCCGATCCAAAAATGCATTTTCTGTTTATTAAAGAGCTGGAGAGACAATCTGTTACTGAACAAACACTCTATAACGATGCGTACTATCAGTATATATAGTTATTTAACACCTATTTTAACAAAGGAATATCACTTACGCAACCTTTAATATACTGCATAAACTTTTATATTACATAGACTATGAAGACATTATATTACATACAGACATATCACATACTGAATGCACACGTTTTATCTTCTTTTTTTTATGACTGATAACTGGCCCTCATTAACGGTTAATTAACTGTTAATTAAAATGCACCATTTAGAATGGATTAATGTCTGTGACTCCCTCGGGTTTCAAATGAACACCCTGCCAGGACTGCATGTACGGCCATAAAACTGCTACAGGGAACACAGTAGAACTAAATAATGGTAAATGTAATCCTTGATGAGTAAATAATGGAGACTATTTGCACTGGAGAGGTTTGCTGTCACAATCTGCTGGGTCATCATGGATTAAACCATTCAATCTGGGAACGCATGTGTGTCATTTTAGATTTGAGTCATATTTAATATTTTGGCTGTTTAAAAATAGCAGATCTAAGCTCATAGCGCTATGAGCTTGTAGAGCTGCTATTTTTTTTAAATCGTGAAAATGTGTGCAAATCTTTGAATACATATATTTACATCCTTAACTCAAATATTTGCTTCTGCGGGGGTGGGGTCACTGGAACAACATATTTGGAGATGGGGGTATGCGGACAAATATATATCATTTTGACATGAAAAAGTTTGAGGACCACTGACATAGAAACGTTTTTCAGAAAACTGAAAGTGGGGTTATGGGGTGGGTATGGGTCTTGGGCTTCAACTCAACCGGGTTTGGGTTGGATTATAATTTTCAGGCCTCTATAAAGCAGTGTTTTTCAAACATTTTCATGTCAAGAACCTCCAAATTGACATGCATTCTGCAGACCCCTAACTGAAAATATTTTCTGCCAGGGAAATGTTTTCAAGATTTATCAAAATGTTTCGAAAATAGCCAATCTATAAGCTCAAAATGGGCAGTAATGGGACGCGTTGTGAGCTTGTAGATCGGCTATTTTCAGACAAAGTATAAATAAGGTTAAAATGGTTAAACTGCTCCTCGTTTGCTGTGGACCACTGGGGGTCCCCAGACCACACTTTGAGAGCCACTGCTCTAAAGATATGATCAAAATATTATTGTAATTTGTCGTATTGAGAAAACAGAAGAAACAGTTAATTTCCACAAACATATCACACTTAAGAACTCAAAGGCAAGAGTGTTCTTCAGTGTGCTTAGATTCTGTTCTTACGTAAGAACAGATCACAGCTAAGAAAGCATTGGAGTATACCAAAATCTTTTTGGGTTTAAGAAATGTCCTCTTAAGAACGGTTGCTGAATGAGGCCCAATGGCTTCTATTTCAGCATGCTCACTTCCTAGGACTGAAAGAGAAAGGCCGTAGTTTCAATTAGCTTGGAATTCCCATCAATGATGTCACTGGTAGGCAGGTTTCTGAACTGTCCACAGCTTTCCAATGAGACACAGAGTGAGTAGACAGAAATGGTACCATCTTATTATGAGCATTAGTGAGGACCTAGTATATGAAAATACGGTTTTAAATGGGTGACGTGCTCCTGTAAGTGTTATGTGTATAAGGTAGCTTTCAAATCAGTTTAACGGTTAAACGGTTAATTATTAACACAACATTTACATTACAGAGAGAGAGAGAGAGAGAGAGAGAGGAGGAGGCAGAGAGAGGTAGAGCAGACTCACACACTGTGTAACATTACGTTATACTGCATACATTATGAAGACATACTGTATTATATAACATCACATTGTATACATAGGCTACTGTAAAAACAAAAAGGAGGGAGACCACTGTAGCAAAACACAGTTTTAATGCCTTTTAACAGCGACTTTACAACTTTTGCTGAGGCTAAAGAACAAACAATTGCCTTAAATTGGCTTACAGACTACTCAGCAACGCGTTCGGAGAATATCTCTTCTTCAGGCAGCAGTCATTGCTGCCTGAAGAGGAGATATTCTCCAAACGCGTCTCCCTCCTTTTAGTTTTTGCTTCGATGTTTGCCTCCTTGGGTACTTTTTTGAACCCTGGTACTCTCCACTTTTTTGTGTGATACATATTGTTGCTGTCGGGCGGAAAACAACTATCTCTGTTTTTCAGCTTTTACATTCTCTTGAATAAATCAGTGCTAGTGAACACCCTTTACGTCTGTGTGTAGGTTTTACAAATATTGAACCAATGAAAAGTATTAACCAATTACATCCGGGAAAGCATCTCTGTCATTTTAGATTTCTGTGCTTATTCAAAAATAGCAGATCTACAAGCTCATAGCGTGGCACAGAGTGAATATATGTTCTTCGTGCAAATTTTTGAATACATATATTTTTAAAAGCGAGCATTTGTAAAAATATTTAGTTCCAGGGACCTCCAGAAGAGTTAAAAATGTTTTAAAAAACGTATTCAAAGATTTGCACAAATGTTCAAGATTTTTCAAAAATAGCAGATCTACAAGCTAGTAGCGCATGGTGCCGCACTATGGCCTTGTAGAACTGCTATTTTTGAATAGCCAAAGTATAGAATAATGGTTATAGCTCAAAACTAAAATGACACAGATGCGGTGATGATAATATAATCACACATTCAAGTATCTGACAATGTATAGTCACCATACCAACTTTGATGAGGCAGCATTGTGTTGTTTTAAAAACATGTACATTATCGCCTCGATCGCAATTATTGTGCATAATTGTCATAAGAGTTTCCATGCTGATATGTTCATCCATTTTCAAATTGCAGAAATAGCAGATCTACAAGCTCACAATGCACAGCAAGGCAACGTTTTGTGAGCTTGTAGATCGATTATTTCATTATTTCTAGTTTAATAAAAAAATTGAAAGTATAAAGTTAATAATGTCAGTCATTTCTTTGTATATTGAAGTTATTTGTCATATCTGCTCCAAGCAACATGTTGTTTACGAAGCCTAAAAGACAAACAGAAGTGTGTTTTTTTTTTTCAATGTTAATGCCAAAAACCCAATTAAATGATTAACCACAGTCATTTGAGTGACAATTAATCGTCAAGTAAAATGTCACGACGGCCCTAAATGTCCCCGTTACCTCTAAATGTCTCTGAAACCTCAGAGACATTTGGTTCCATTTGTACACTCTCAAGAGTTTTTTTTTTGTGGTCCTTGAAATTAAATTAAGTTTGAGAACTACTGTACCGTGCTACACTAAATGGAACAGAGCCTTAATTAGTATCATTGGGCCTCATTCACCAACCGTTCTTAGGACCCACTCACGCAGTTTTCAAAAAGATTTTGGCATGTACACCAAAGTTTTCTTAGCTGTGATTTGTTCTTGGGTAAGAACAGAATCTACAAACACTGAAGGGCACTCTAGGCACATTTGAGTGCTGATTATGTTTGCGCAAAATAACATTTTCTTCCGTTTTCTTCAATTCTACAATTGTATAATATAGGATTTAAATGACAATAATATTTTTTTTATCATATCTTTAGAGCAGCGTGGTTCTCAGCAGTGTGGTCTGGGGAACCCAAGAGGTCCTTGAGGGAGTTCTCGGGGGTCCACAGATAAACAAGGAACAGTTTAACCACTTTAACCCTATTTTATACCTTTTTTGGGGATAGCGCATCAAACTATTTACGACAACATTTTGATAAATCTTGAAAAAAAAAGAAAAATGCACAAATCTTCTATTATGCGAGTCCCTGGCAGAAAATATTTTCAGATGGGGGTCTGCAGCCAAATACCATTACATTTGGGGGTCCTTGACATGAAAATGTTTGAGAACCATTGCTTTAGAGTTTTCAACGGTTCTGAAAATTACACTAAAACTCGAACAGACCCGGTTGAGTTGAAGCCCAAACCCCATCCGTGTTTTTGTAGCCAGGTCTATGAAAACAAGCCCAAAAGAAGCAACTAGGCCACATGAGCACACACGCACACGCACACAGCTATTTGAAAATAGCCGATCGACAAGGTCACAACGCACTCACAACGCCTCACAGTGCGTTGTGACCTTGTAGATGTGCTATTTTTATTTGGCACCCATCTGCCTGTAGTAACTCTGAGGACCACCTAGGGGTCCTGGACCCCTGTTGAAGACCCATGATCTAGAATTCTAGAGGGATAACATTGCCTCTAATATTTTCTACAGATTGTTATTGATTTCTTGGTCCAGGTTTATATATTTCTGTCATTAAAGAGATATTTCACTTTCAGACATGTTTGGTCATTTTTACCACTCTGGCTTTTGTGTTTCACCACAGACCTTGATTCAGTATTTAGATATTTGATATTCATTTGATCAGACACGCCTCCTTCCTATGTAAACCCATTGTAACGTCCAGGTTAGATTAATTTAAAACACACGTTACTGCTTCTGGTGACTGATATTATCCTTCTAATGAGAAGGAATTGAAAAAACACTGCCTCTCACACATTAGAAGGACAATGTCAGTCACCAGAACCAAGGATGTGTGTTTTCAATTAATTTAACATGGTTAAAATGGAGATTGAAGAATATCAGATATCTAAATATTTAATCAAGCAACTTAAAAACTTTCTGGGGTGCAACACAAAAGCCAGAGTAGACGTTACAATTACCCCCAAGCGTTTTTGAAAGTGAAATATCGCTTTAAATCCCTTTCAGGTGGGGAAAGAAAGGCCATGTTTTATGGAATGTAAATTGAATGACATTTTTGCTGTTCACTGGTCTGTCTGGATGAATATAGGATGAATATAGTAACTAAACATTTTGGTGTTCATTTTTGTTTTGTTTTTTTATATATAATGTATTATAATGTATGGCTTGTGCGTGTCGTGCGTGCCGTGTGTGTTTGTGTGTGCGAGAGAGAGAGGGTTAGGGTTATTATAGACAGACAGACAGCAGTACATTATGAAAGCTACTGTAACAGCGTTATTGATCTGTTAGTCTATGAACGGATCCATGATGTGTGATCTGTATAAAAGGGACATAAAAAGAAAAGTAAAAAACAAAAAAATTTCATAACTGTGCAGTCCCCAAACCAAACGACAGCATTGCTTGTCTTAAGAACAAACAAATACCAAATACTAGAATTTCAGGTTCCCTTGCATCTATGCTGCCATACAAAGCCAAAGGGCAGTAACTACATAAATAACAGACAGACAGACAGACAGACAGACAGACAGACAGACTCAGTGTGCATGCGTGTGTGTGTGTGTGTGTGTGTGTGTGTGTGTGTGTGTGTGTGTGTGTGTGTGTGTGTGTGTGTGTGTGTGTGTGTGTGTGTGTGTGTGTGTGTGTGTGTGTGTGTGTGTGTGTGTGTGTGGTGTTGCATGAATCCCATCATATGTATGAATATAATAATAATGTTAATTGTCCATCAGTCCATCATATTCATATATATGATTAATACTTCTGTATGTTAATCATCACAAGGCCCAGCAGCAGCAGCAGAGCAGTAAGAGGCCCAGTAACAGCACCCCGCCTCCCACCCAGCTCAACAAGATCAAGTACTCGGGGGGGCCTCAGATCGTCAAGAAGGAGAGGAGACAGAGCTCCTCTCGCTTCAACCTGGCCAAGAACAGAGAGCTGCACAAACTACCTGCTCTGAAAGGTACAGGAATGTTGACAAAATATATACGATTATTTTATGGTAACTGGTGCCTATACTGTATATTGCGCCTTTATCCAAGGTGCTTTACAATGCATTACATTCACCCATTCACACTCATACACCGACGGCAGATGAAACCATGCAAGGCACCAAGCTGTTCATCAGGTGACTCTGCTCCTGTGATATTACAGATTATTATTTAAGCATTACACAGAATCTGAGATCACCCCAGAAGCAGAGCATACGATACAGAGCTATTGCATCAACATAGAACCCTTCAAGGGCATAACTTAATATGCAGATTAACATGCAATCCACAGAACATAAGTATCCATAGAAACAAACGTTTAAATATTAACCCATTCAAAGGCATAAGTTATACATAGATATAACATACATCATACAATCCACAGAATCATACATTTGCTTAAATGGCAGAGGAGGAGGCTGGGGAGGAGGAGGGGAGTTCTATAACACACAGCTGCAGGAACAGAGCTGTGACCAATGCTAAACGTGAAGAGAGAACAATGTTCTGCTTAAAAAGACCGCCTAATTGAACTTGTTAGCGAATGAGAATGGGGGGGAGACGTGTGAGGCTGAGCGTCTACACCTCCTGCCTTCCATGCCTACCTGAACTACCGATGTGCTCGATGTATCGTTGCTGTCTGGCAGAAACCTCCAAATCTCCATATTCTTGACTTTACTTCCACAAGCGACACGTTTTGAGCTTGGAGATCTGCTACTTTTGCCGTTTTTGAATTTTAATCCTGAAAAGTATATAATTTTTGGACATATGAAGTTTCCACCCGACAGAGACGATATAACGCCTCACTGACCTCCTGTCTCCTCAGATGCGCCCCCCATCGAGCAGGAGGAGCTGTTTGTCCAGAAGCTGCGTCAGTGCTGTGTCCTGTTTGACTTTGTGACCGACCCGCTGAGTGACCTGAAGTACAAGGAGGTGAAGAGAGCCGGTCTGAACGAGATGGTGGAGTACATCACCCACAACAACGACGTGGTCACCGAGGACATCTACCCTGAAGCTGTTATCATGGTACACACACGCACGCACGCACGCACGCACGCACGCACACACACACACACACACACACACACACACACACACACACACACACACACACACACACACACACACACACACACACACACACACACACACACACACACACACACACACACACACACACACACACACACACACACACACACACACACACAGTTTTCAGTCAGGTTTTACTGCGTTGTTTTATTGCAGTTTTCAATCAACTTGTTCCGGACACTGCCTCCATCGTCCAACCCGACCGGAGCAGAGTTTGACCCTGAAGAAGATGAACCCACACTGGAGGCTGCCTGGCCTCACCTACAGGTAACAGCACTCATGCACACATGCGCTCATTCATACACACACACACACACACACACACACACACACACATGTATGTGTGCGCAAGCACACACGCACAGACACCAGTGACAACACGCACAATAAGCTCATTCATCAAGTTAATAGAAGAACAACATATATATTTACCATATACATACTATACAACATATGTCGTAGCCCGTAGCACTTGACTTGACCTAATCTTGATGACCATGCAGGCATACCAAATACTAGGGATGCACTGATATGGAAATTCTTGGCCGATACGATGTTTAAACTAGAAAAAGTGCTCCTCGGAGCACAGGTCTCCACCAGGTCAGGTACGTTATTGTGGCCTCCTGGTGGCGCTATAATAGGCCCATGTGAAAAGGGTGGCATTTCTTCCTTGGCCTAGTGGGAATGTGTTTGTGACATTTCACGGAAATCGCAAGCTGCGTTCATGATAAGGCATTTTGTTCAAAACGGACCAATCCTGCACATTTTGGAAGCGAACCTTAGCCAATGAGGATGGAATATGGGAAATCGGACAGATCCGTGTTGATCACATGACTATAGAGATACTGTGTACCGATTTGCATGACGTTTGGATAAAATCTGTAGGAGTAATGTAAAAAAAATGGGTTTTGCACAAATCGTCCTCCAGGTGGCGCTATAACAGGCCCATGTGAAAAAATTGAGGCAGAGGTTCTGAATTGGCATCCAGGGAGTGTGTGTGCACAGTTTCGCAGCGACCGGGCCAACGGTGCCAGAGATTAGCTAGTAACACACGGACAGGACACACACACACACACACACGGACGGACGGACGGAGGGTAAAACATACTCTCTCGCCACGCCTTTCGGCCTGGCGGAGACAAAAAAAAATTAGCCGATAGCCGATACTGCTACTGATATTTGTTTATTTCGTTTTTGGTGTTATTATTTCCCCCTTTTGTGACAGTGAAATAAATACATCTTCATTATAAGAAATAACTCCAGAATCTAGAGAAACACAACATAATTGCCTCCTAACTCATGTAACTTTAACAAGCAAAAAAAAGAAAAAATCAACCGATGTTGACCGATAGTGGCAAATATCGTCTGATACCGAAATGTGGCCGATATATTGGTGCATCCCTACCAACTACCCTAACCCTAGTATAGATCCCTGGGAGACCTCGGTCAACTAAGTTTATAAAGTTTAAGTGGATATGGAAGTTTACAGTATGTATGTTTTCTCACTTTGGCAAAGCATTAAAAAGGTCTCTCTTATTTGTCTTTCTGTCTGTCTGTCTGTCTGTCTGTCTGTCTGTCTGTCTGTCTGTCTGTCTGTCTATCTTTCTGTCTGTCTGTCTGTTTCTCCAGTTGGTTTACGAGTTCTTTCTAAGGTTTCTTGAATCGTCCGACTTTCAGCCAAACATTGCCAAAAAATACATCGATCAAAAGTTTGTTATGTCGGTAAGTAACGCTGACCTTTCACCGTTAGCCCCTGACCCCCACCCCGACCCTAAGGTCGAACCTCAATATTGAGTGTGTTTGTGTGGATGTGATGTTTATTTTCACTAGTTGTCTTTAATCATTGTTACAGCATAGTGTGTTTCAATAACTATAATACAATCATGCCCCTAGCTGCTGGAGCTGTTTGACAGTGAGGACCCCAGAGAGAGGGACTTCCTGAAGACCATCCTACACAGAATCTACGGGAAGTTCCTGGGACTGAGAGCCTACATCAGACGACAGATCAACAACATATTCTACAGGTCAATAATATATCCCACAGCTAATAGATTAATAATATATTGTACAGCTAATAGATCAATAACATATTCTACAGGTAACAGATCAATAGGATACAGGTCCAACGGGTGCGTAACAATTGTGGGCACCTCAATGTTAAAATGGCCATTTCTTTCCAAAATGTACAAAAATAAATAATTTGTAAAATGGTCTGAAGTAATGTAAAATATACATGATTTGAACATGCATGGTACAGGGTTCCTGCGGCCCTGAAATTCCTGGAATTATTTTGAAATTAGAAAAACTTCCCCAGGCCTGGAAAAGGTTTGGAATTAATTAAATGCTTTGGAAAATGTTATAGGCCTACATTGTTTTTGGCTACTGAGTTTGTTCATAAAAACATGTCACAATACATGTCTATGTGAAATACCTGCGGCCTAAGGTTTAAAGTCACGTGACAAAAAATAATAGATTCTAGGATTGGCTGCGCGTGGGTGCACTCCGGAAAAAGACATTCTACAAGCTCACAACGCGTCATGTACCTGATACCGCTGGTGCTGTGGTAGCCTAGCATGCAGATTAGGTGACGGTATAGGCTACTTAAGGAAGACAATTGCCAGCAGTTAACGGTACTTCACACCCCATCAGATGTGCAACCCAACCCTGTCTCTCCATTCTCTTCCCAGGTTTATATACGAGACAGAACATCACAATGGTATCGCAGAACTGCTGGAGATATTGGGCAGGTAACACACACACACACACACACACACACACACACACACACACACACACACACACACACACACACACACACACACACACACACACACACACACACACACACACACACACACACACACACACACACACACACACACACACACACACACACACACATCAAAAACTGACTCCTTACCCTCCTTCAAAACCATCATAAAAGAGCACCATTGTATAATCGTACTGCTGTACTATTTAATACTGTTAATAAAGTATTCAATCAAAAACAAGCATGCTTGAATATACCTACAAGCACATATGTACACTGATCTCAGTGAACTTTAAATCTCTCCACCCCCCTCTCCCTCTCTCTCTCTCTCTCTCTCTCTCTCTAGTATAATCAATGGTTTTGCTCTCCCTCTGAAAGAAGAACACAAGATGTTTCTGATCAGAGTGCTGCTGCCACTGCATAAAGTCAAGTCTCTGAGTGTTTACCATCCACAGGTACAAACACACACGCACCCACGCACACGCACACACACACGCACACGCACACGCACACGCACACGCACACGCACACGCACACGCACACACACACACACACACACACACACACACACACACACACTTCATAATGCACCAATACGCATCCTTAAAAGATGTGTCTGTCTGTCTCTTTCCCTAGCTAGCGTATTGTGTGGTCCAGTTTTTGGAGAAGGACAGCAGTCTCACTGAGCCGGTGAGTAATGGGTTAATCGGCTTAATCTAGTAGTATGACTGTAGTTCTAACATGTTAATCACCCCTCCTCTCCTCTCCTCTCCTCTCCTCTCCTCTCCTCTCCTCTGCTGTGCTACAGGTGATAATGGGTCTGTTGAAGTTCTGGCCTAAGACCCACAGTCCTAAGGAGGTGATGTTTCTTAACGAGCTGGAGGAGATCCTGGACGTCATCGAGCCGTCAGAGTTTGTGAAGGTCCAGGAGCCTTTGTTCAGACAGCTGGCCAAGTGTGTGTCCAGCCCTCACTTCCAGGTGCACGCACACGCACGCGCACGCACACGCGCACACGCGCACACGCACGCACACACACACACACACACACACACACACACACACACACACACACACACCAGTGTTAATTTCGTCTACTAAATCTACGACGAAAAATGTTTGTCGACTACCTTTTTTTCGCTGACGAAAACTAAATAAAAACTAAGCTATGATGTCTAAAACTATGACTAAATATACTGACAATGTCGTCAACAAATAAAAACTAGACTAAAAAGTCATTTTATGCTTAGTTGCGTGCGGGTGTCGCACTCCAAAAATAGCCGATCTACAAACATTGTGAGCTTGTAGATCAACTATTTTTGGCACGCAGCTAAGTATAAATCAGGTATTTATGACGCCATCACGGTCCACCAAAATACATTGTATTCAACTGTAGTGCATCGCATCACCACGGAAAAATAGAATCAATATTCGGTTACTCATTGTCTATTTCTTGCATCAAATGTTTTCAAAAACATTCTTGAGAGCAATGTTTAGCTGTAAATGACATGGTGTGTTTGTTTACATGGCTGTCATGTTGGATACGGCACAAAATAAAGCAGTGAAGATTGAGTCTTTGATTAGACAGTGGTCTGCTATTGAGTTCATAGGTCATTATTAAAAAATTAGACACCACTGAATTCATTGATGGACCAATCAGAATCAAGCATTCAACCAAGCCGTGTAATAAATACGTTTTTCTATTGCATTGTTTTACTATTGTCCAAACGTGTGAAACTGTCTCTCTGTGTGTGTGTGTGTGTGTGTGTGTGTGTGTGTGTGTGTGTGTGTGTGTAGGTAGCAGAGAGGGCGTTGTATTATTGGAACAATGAGTACATCATGAGTCTGATCAGTGACAACGCTGCTAAGATTCTCCCCATCATGTTTCCTGCTCTTTACAAGAACTCCAAGAGTCACTGGAACAAGTAAGACACACACACACACACACACACACACACACACACACACACACACACACACACACACACACACCTCTGTGACAGGTGGTTTATGGTCACTAGAGAGTACTAGTAGAACATCTCCTCAGCCTGTCTTTTTCAAACTATATGCTGTCAGAGTGAAGCATGGGCTGAACGCTGAAACACAACAGTACAACAGGTACTCTGACAACAGGTGCAACAGGTATTGCATAACCGGGTGGTGCATGCATTCAGAATTTGCATTGTTCCTGACTTGCATCGCATATCCGACCGATAGGCCCATACTGTATGTAGCCATATATGGACATCCGGTTGTCCAGAACCGCTAATCCCACCGATATTGCCCATATATTGTACATAATATACATATACTGATGACATTAGGGCTCTCCATATAAGGGCATAAAAGGGACACAGGCAGACAGATACAGAGATCTCCATATATGGGCATAAAAGGGACACAGGCAGACAGATACAGAGATCTCCATATATGGGCATACAAGGGACACAGGCCGACAGATACAGAGATCTCCATGTATGGGCATAAAAGGGACACAGGCAGACAGACAGACAGACAGACAGACAGACAGACAGACAGACGTAGATAAGGTTACAACAGGTAATGGGTATTACAAAAACGGGTGGGGCATGCATTCACAACTTGCATTGTTCCTGAGTAGGCAGGTGGCACCGGTCTAGTTTGGCTAATTAGCAACGACGTCCTTTATGCTCCTTATAGGGAAATTTCCATATAAGGAAATCCTTAATTACGACACACATGTATAGCTTTGTCAGCCTTTATAAGCTGGTGCACACATCTAGAGGGAACATTCTCAAACACTGTTCAAGAGTGATAGACCGAGAGACAGAGGGGAGCAAAGAAAGACAGACAGAGAGAGAGAGAGGAGAGAGAGAGAGATGTTGTGCTGGACGGAGCCATTGAAAGACGGCGAAACATCTTTTCATCAGAAGAGAGGACCACAGTCACGCCTATGTGGTTATGCTACTGTGCCTGTGGGGCGCAAGGTTTACTTCTTTGGAGGTTTCCATAATTGGGAGGCCTACGACACGGGTCCCTTTGCAGTGCAGGTCTTCAACACAGAGTCTTTCTGCTGGACGACTTTGTCACCAGTCACAACTGGAGGAGAACATTCCCTTGACGACGTTACCTCCGTGCGCGGCCACACAGCTGTGCTGATAGAAGATATAATCTACATCTGGGGTGTGATGGTGAATTGGGAGATAATAAAAAATAATGAAGTATACTACTGGTGTAGTAATAGGGACGGCGACAACATTCTTTACGCATTTGATGTCCACACCCACAGATGGTTCAAGCCCAAGGTTTCTGGAACCGTTCCAGAGAAGAGGTACTACCACTCAGCCTGTCAGGTCATGTATGTCCATGGAGGACGCATATGTATGACTGAAGAAGACACTAATGACATATACAAGTTGGACACCACCACAATGGTCTGGTCGTTAATTGTCGCCGGAGGTACTCCACCACCTGTTTCATCACATCACTCTGCCACCATCATTGGGACAAAGATGTTGGTATGTGGTGTAGGGCACCAGCACAACAACATCAGAGTGTTTGACACAGAGACCAACTGTTGGCTGAGCACGCCTTCTGCACAGCTTCCAGAATTTCTCTCCTTGCTTGCAGCCTTTGCCTACAATGGAGAGCTGTACATATTTGGCAACTGCTACCGCCAAAGAATTACGTATTACGGGGGCTTCAATAATCTGTGGAAATTCAATTCAGAGACCTCCTCCTGGACGAATGTTGAGCCCAAGGGAAAAGGCCCGGATTGGAGTGGTCGTGCTGTTGCCACCACAGCACGACCACTCCAACCCACCATGCAACCATGTTGCATGGAAAGAGGGACAGACCAACCGACTAAGCCTCATGTAGGCCGACCCCCTGGGTCTGGCAAAAAACAATACCACGCATCACTGCAGGGACCAGATAAGACTAATAAAAGGACAGCAGCATTTATCTCGATCTAAAGACTATCTAGGGACGAAAGTGTCCACTTTCAATTTCTTTCTGTAGGTCCTTCCAGTCTCTGGCTCAAGCAGATTGAAATGACGACAAACCGAGCGCAGAGTTTGTTTTTGGAACCTTCAACAGAATCAAACGTGTCGTACACAGCAGATGACATAATTATGTAAGAGTTGATAATGATACAGCAGAAAACCAAGGAGAGTTTTAGCATATTAATGTGAACCAATGAATATTTCGACAGGTGTAAAAAAAGACAGCCCTTAACATTGTTCGTCCACAGTAAAACCAAAGGCGAAAACATTGTAATTTCAATGATTGGCAGAGATAAGAAAAGTAAAAAGTAAGTTGAAACATTACTAAATAAAATGGCTGAATGTGCTGTGTTCTGACAGATAATGTTGAGTCAAATTGGTGGTCATTACTGTGACTCGAGGGGAAAGGCTTCCGTGAGCTGATAGCTGGCATATCCAGAATACACCGTGCCCTGTCGCCAAACGATGACAGCGCGACAAGAGAGAGAACGTACCGTTAACCGGAACGATCGCCCCAAAAACACACTCACCCCCAATTTTTACTGAAGTTATGTTTAGGAGTACCTGGTGGCGACCGTTTCCAGGTCGCCGGATTTGATCGGGGGCGACCGTGTTTTGGGACGAGCATTCATGTATTCGCTGAGGTAACCGGAACGCTCTGTAAGATGTTATAAAAGTTTATATCCAGGCTATATAGCTACATATTGTTACTATTATTATTTGGCATCGGGAAGGAGAGCTGAGTCTGATATCATTCTTCCTAATTTGTCAAATGTAGGCCTCGTTAGTTATAGGCTGCTGTAGCCATACAGATTACAAATGTTCTGTGTTGATAAACATATGTATACAAAATAAAGTCTCATTTTTATTATCATTAGGGCATTGATGCAAATTCTAAACATGAAGGCTGCAGTTGTGGTGTTTAAAAGACAGCGCAGTTTCCCTCTCTTCTCAACTGCACAGCAAAAAAAAGAGAAATAAAGAAAAGAAAAATCCCACGTCGACACGCAAAATATTGTATTAAAAAAAATAGTCGTTCCCATCCCTAGTCTAGTTATAGTTTCATGTATGAATAATGCCATAGGTGTCAAAGAACATAATTAACTGATCACATGTTTCTTAGAAAAGGATTGAAGCGTTGGAACAAACCCTCAGTCATTGGGTTTTGCCATAGATGATTTTTTTCTCATGTGAATAATGTTATCAATTGATATGGATTCATTTATACCTCTGATTAGATTAGATTATTTGATCTGAGATGGGAGTTCAATGATCTGTGGAAATGAAATTCCAAGGCCTTCTCCTGGGAGAATGTTAAGCCCAAAGGGAAATTCCCTCCTTGTTGGTTGGGTAAAATTTGCTGTTGGTGTTGGAGATCGTATCATCATCTTTGGAACACGACTCATTGTACATATCTTGCGCCTAAGTCCTAGTGTGAAGACTTTATGCAAGCCAGCTGTTATTCAGTACGGCCTGGAGAAAGTCAGGACTCCCACACAGCGTCAGGTGGGAACTGGCAGCAATGACAACGGCAACAGATAACAGTTTAATAGAAAGAAAACAAAAATGGATGGTTGGTTTGCTGGTTGGCTGGCTGGCTTGTTGGCTGAATGGATGGATGGATGGATTTACTAAAAAGTAAATGAATGCTGGTTGAAGTTACATGATTTAATATTGTGTGCGATATGAAATGTAAGCTTACCTTAAAGGAATTGTAGGGAACATTAAGCCTAAATTTAAAAAATATTTATATATATATATTTTGCATTTTCTCCCCTCTATCAGCCACTATATAATGATGCTGGGGTGTTTTCCTGCATTGAAACACAGTACTCTTTCTGAAATCCGTATTTTCCCTACTGTTTATGCTCATGTTGTTTATGTCCGGTACGTAAATTAACGCACGCATGTGCGTGTCCGTGCGCGTCCGTGCCCGTATCAACTTTTTACTTTCGGTATTAAAACGCTCTCAAACTTCGTTTTTGAGGCACAGAATTTACTTTTAAGATAGCGTGTGGATATAATTTAGTTGTTTAACTTCATATATGTGGTCAATTTATCATGAAAGAGCCTATTTAAAAATAAAAATTCAGAGAACCGTAGGGGCGGGCAGTTCCGCGAATTGTATCCGTATAAGGCAACCTATTTTGGGCATGGCTCATTTAGATGTCCCGCCCTGCGTCACCCCCTGGTGGTCGGGGAAACGAACTGCTGGAGTGGCGGTGTTTGACAACAGTTTTTTTCTTTGATTATGTCTGAACTCGTCTACAATCCCTTTAACCCATTTGAACCTGAGGCCGATTAAAAAAATGCCTTCTTAAATCCTGACTCAAATATTTATTCAAAAATGACAACAAATGTATGTTGCTGTATACTGTACATAGCAACAAGAACCCCAAAAGGAGTTCCCGTCCTGAAAGGTATAGTTACAAATCGAGGTTCCCGCCCAAAAAGGGGTTGAATACAATCGTCTTTGTTTAGATAGCATCCCTTCACTCAGCATGTATTCCATAACAAACAACAACAAACAAAACAACACAATTCAGAGCAGTGTTGACGGTATTGCATTGTAATGCGTGGACACATGGACTGACATGTAGAGATGAGTACCGAACTTGGTACTTTTACCGGTACCGACCCAAGGATGTGTGTACTACAGAGTACCAGTTCACGGGCGATTTAAACAATTTGGAGGTCAACTAACCCTGCTGAGGAAGCTCTTAGAAGGCTCACGTTCCCTGACTTTGCTGTGATGTTTCTGATCTAAGATCAGTGTAATAACAGTGTGTTTGCGTTTCAGAACCATTCACGGTCTGATCTACAATGCTCTGAAACTGTTTATGGAGATGAACCAGAAACTGTTCGATGACTGTACACAACAGTACAAGGCTGACAAACACAGGTAACTCTCTCTCACACACACACACACACACACACACACACACACACACACACACACACACACACACACACACACACACACACACACACACACACACACACACACACACACACACACACACACACACACACACACACACACACACACACACACACACACACTCAACTGACTCTTTTCAAGCTGACTACTAACATTGTTGACCACATGAACCCTAGCACCCCTATATTGGGTGGAACATTTCCCGAAAATAGCCAATGGTGAAGATCTTTAGTGTAGCCCATAAGAATAAGGTCAGCTTTGTATCGGGCTCACTAGTGGTTTAAGTGGTAATAGCTCTACATTTCTAGTAGAGTTCTCAACAGGCCTGAAAATTAAGGCTTGGCTCGACCCAGCCCAAGTAAGGTGAAGGCTGAACCGGGCCCAATCTGACCAATTACCATAATTGTAGGCCAGAGGCCCAATAGCCCAATGGTTCCTCCGCCACCTGTGTGTGAATGCATGTGTGAATGTGTGTGTGAATGCATGTGTGAATGTGTGTGTGAATGGGTGCACATTGTGAAGCACTTTGGATTTACCATTTTACTGTATAATGTTTAGGTGCTTTTACTTCAATACTGTATATTCACACTCCACTACATCTCAGTGACAAATATTGCACTTTTTACTTCACTACAATTATTTGACAGCATTAAGTTACACATTACTTTGCAGATTTACATTATTATTCCAAAATATGTGTACATTAACCGCTTACTTTGACTATAAAAAAATGAAGCATACTGTCCGTGAATACAAAACGTTCCTCTGCAACGCGGTCTGAAGTCATTCTGTCCTGTCTAGACGTTTGTGCATTTTGTGACTGATTTCCCATTCATTGCTTCTGCAGTACATTAAATCATTAAGAGCATTTTTCTGTTTTTTGTCTTGGAGATCATTGGTCATTGTATATTAAATAATAATAATAATTTAATTGTGTGTGTGCGTGTGCGTGTGTGTGTGTGCTGTTTCAGAGAGAAGTACAAGCTGAAAGAGAGAGAGGAGATTTGGCATAAGATTGAAGAACTAGCCAGACACAACCCCCAGGTCTGTCTGTCTGTCTGTCTGTCTGTCTGTCTATAACCAAGCACAACATTAACATTTTTAATTATATTGATTGATTTATTGTGTGTGTGTGTGTGTGTGTGTGTGTGTGTGTGTGTGTGTGTGTGTGTGTGTGTGTGTGTGTGTGTGTGTGTGTGTGTGTGTGTGGGTGTGGGGGTGTGGGTGTGGGTGTGGGTGTGGGTGTGTGTGTGTGTCCTTTCCCTCCCCCAGATACATAAGCTCCACCCACTCCGCCCTGGACTCCACCCACAGGAAGAGGTTAGTTCAGACTTCCTGCCTAAAACTGATCTGAAATCAGAAGACAAAACTGCATTCATGCTATTCACACAAAATGCAACCAAAAGCCACAATCACTATGAATTATATCACAAAGAAAAAAAGCTAAATCAGTGGTGCTCAAACTTTTTCATATTCAAGGACATGAAAAAGTCATACGATGCCATACAGTATTGTAGGCAGCTGTCAGATCCACAAGGACGTCTCTGGCCTTCTTCTTAGTCGAAACGCTGTCCTCGATGTGTTGAGTCATCAGAGCGACTTGATCTACAGTCGATCTTCCAGGTCGCAAACCGGCCTGCTCACAAGGGAGCAATGGGTCAACAATCGGTTCGACGCCGGCGTAGATAAGGTGCTCGAGGATCTTGAAGGGCATACAGAGCAGGGAGATGGGATGATAGCTCTTATCTTAGGATCCTCTTCTTAGATCTTAGGGATCGCCACAACTAGGGCTCTTCTCCAGATTTTGGAGATCTTGAGTTGGCGCCAATGGAGTCAGGACCCGGAGCTTTTCCTGGCTTTAGGTGCTGGAGGGCGGCAGCAAACTCCTCTGGTGTGAATTCACCGGAGACGTTAGCGCTGCCAGGTGTTGGGACACTTCTTTTGCCACGAGTTGTGCTGACTCGCAGTATTTATCCTCATATAGGCTACCCCATTTATCACAAATTGTGATGTGATTTTATTTGCAGAAATGGGCCACTGTGCTAAATAACACACACACACACAAAGCACCTTGAAACTGTATGTCCAGATTCAGAACAGCTGACGTGTTCCTCTGTGTGTGTGATCACGATGTGTGTGTGTGTGTGTGTGTGTGTGTGTGTGTGTGTGTGTGTGTGTGTGTGTGTGTGTGTGTGTGTGTGTGTAGTACATGTTGTACAGTGACGGCGGTCTAGCGTTGTACTCCATGGAGACAGACACTCCCACGGCTGAAGACATACAACTGCTGAAGAAGACTGTAGAGAATGAAGCCACACCGGTAACACACACACACGCACGCACGCACGCACACACACACACACACACACACACACACACACACACACACACACACACACACACACACACACACACACACACACACACACACACACACACACACACACACACACACACACACACACACACACACACACACACACACACACGACATGGACTTATACTGTATGTTGGGGTGTTTACTGTTTAAGTGAGAAAACAATGTTGCACATTAAGCAAATCATCTGGGGACCCCCATAATCATTTGGGGACCCCCCTGCGTCCACAGGTTGAGATTCACTGTACTAGAAATTTGACCTTGCGACCATCGGGCATCATCACTTATCAACCAGTTCTACCCAACCCACAGGGTGTAAATGTCTCAGTAAAGGTAGGGTATAGAGTGTTTGTTCAGAAACATGAGTCTCGATGTCTCTCCAGCTCTTTAGTAAACATAAAATGCATTTTCAGGTCGGGATACCAATTCTATCCAATCAGGAGAGAGAACTCACACAGGATGAACAAGTGCCATTGGGAGTGATGACACAAAGAAATGAGCAGACAAAATTAGAACTTGAACCACTATAAAAGTTCTTCTGATTGCCTGGAATTTGGTCACCCATCTGAAAATGTATTTTCTGTTTATTAAAGAGATGGAGAGACGGGGAGACTCCTGTTACTGAACAAACACTCTATAGCAATGATTACTATCAGAATATATTGCTTTAACCTTGTAACAAAAAACTGAAATAACCAAAAAATATCACTTACCTTTAACACTAACAAAGTAACATTGTATTCACAAAAGAAATGTTACTTTGTTCATGTGTTAAAGCTGCAATCCATTACTTTAAGTGTATAATGTTATCTTTTTATGATAGAGCATGTTAATACAACAACATAATTAACACCACTGTGGTGGTTGTAGTTGGTTCACCTGCTCTTCTATTGAGACATTAAGATACTGTGGTCTGGGAAGACACCTACTGGTTGGCAAGTGGTACTGCATCAAACTCAACTCTCCTTCCCAAAGGTGCTCTCTGTTATAGCTCAACGGCAGAGGTGGACAGTAACTATTACTACTATTACTTGAGTGCTGTACTAAAGTAATTTTTTTGGAGTATTTGTTGTAGGTTTTATGCTGGTGACTTTCACTCCGCTTAATTTTAAATAGAAATATTGGTTCTCTTGACCCAAACGTAGAATTAACATTATAATATGACGTTATAGGCGATAATTTCATGTATTTTCTTAAAAACACTGAAAATTGCTGATCTACAAGCTCACAAGCTGTAGATCTGCTCTCTTCACAGTTTTAGCATGACATCATTACGTGACAAGGTATAAAATAGCGCTTTAGTACTTAATAATAAAATAACTCGGCTAGTTTGTATTGATGATGTTGCGGTCACTTTTAGTTCTGGTAGTTGTTAGTAGCAGCCAATGGTTACACAGTAAAACATTTATTTGAATCTGAAGAATGCACAAATAGAGCCTTTGGTTCCATTTGTACACTCTTCCGAGTTAAATATAGATACTTGTCCTTGTCCCTTTTATGGGCATAAATCGAGATCCCTGATGTCAGTATACAGGATGGACCTGGATGCCATATATGGATGGACCTGGCCCCTTTTGTGCCCATATATGGAGCTGAGTGATTTGTTTACGTTTAACTATCAATAAATAGAAAGATCATAAAATCCATAAAATCCTAAAGTGCAGTGAATTAAAACTGAGCAGCATATTAAAAACAGTAGCATCCAGCATTTATCAAAACAGATAACATGGCAGCATGACATACTGTACAGCAGCACAGCAAGGCAGAACAGTGAAAGTGCATTTATTGGGGCACAAAGTTCACCGGTCTAACAAGAAGCTGCTTTTAAGCCTTTCGGTTCTATATGGACCGCAGCCTCTTGCCCGAGGGGAGGGGTTCAAACAGCTTATGGGCCGGGTGAGTGGAGTCCTCCACTATATTTGCATATACAGTGAAATGAGGTATCTGCATTTAACCATCCTAAGTAACAGTAGCAGTGGGTGCTATGGGGGTATAGCACCTCGGGGAGCAGTTAGGGGTTAAGTGTCTTGTCTCAGGGACACCTCGACAATTTGCTGAGGTCTGGAATCAAACCTGAGGACTTTCAGTCCCAGGTTTGAAAACCATTCAAAAAACCATTCAGCCATGTTGATATTAAAACAAAAAATCGTTAGTTGCAGCTTTACTGTAAAATATATAAAAACATGCTTGTTTACGACATACAGTAAGTACTATTTATAACGTTATTGTATTATTTCCAGCGTTTCAAATGATCTGTCCTCACTGTGTTCGCCAGGGAACCAAGGAGGTGAAGAAGGAGAACAAGGTGATGATGAGGAGGAAGTCGGAGCTTCCTCAGGATGTTTACACCATCAAAGCTCTGGAGGCTCACAAGAGAGCCGAGGAGTACCTGACAGCCAATCAGGAGGCTCTCTGACCCTGCAAGGCCTGACTCCTCCTCCTCCTACTCCAGGGAGTTTAACGGAAAGAAAGACTCCTTATTGGACAAGGAGTCTAAACACACAGAGACTCCACATTGGACAAGAGGGCCACCAGGGGAAGTTGACCCTGGAATGACCCTGGAATCATTGGGTGCACTCGTTTAAGGACACCCGCTGCTCTGGCTGGTCACTTGACAAAGGGCGCAGCGTGTCGCAGTAACTGAGAGCATAACCACTTTAGCCCCAGCGTCCATATTCAGGGGGGAACATTAGCCAAAAATAGGCGATCTACAAGCTCACAATACGTTGTTTGGGTCCCTGGCAAACGTCAGATGTTTCTTTGGGAACCACTGCTGTAGACATGATATCCAAAGTGCTCCTCCGCTCCAAAAGCACTGTCTGTGGACACGGCCCTTAAAAAACACTTAAACCCCAGGATCCACATTCTGAGGGAAAACGTCCCCATTTGCTATTTTCTTACAAAGATATTTAATGTAGAGCGAAAACAGAAAAGTCCCTGAGGAACTGTGGTCAATCATATAGGGTTTAAGTGGTTAAAGAGTCCATAGGACCATAGCAGCAAAAACAAACCCGCCTCTAAACGTAAGTATTTTACTTTTGGGAGTTTTCCGCCGCCATGTGGACTTTTTTATGACCTAAGTGGAAGGGTCTTTGTCCACAGAACGTGTTTCCTAGGATGCCGCTGCTCTCGCTGTACTTGCTGCTCTTGGTTAAAAGCACTGTTGTGACGAGCTGTGTGACTCTGAGCATTGCGCTGAAAAGTTTGAGAATATTTATGCACGTCTAAAAAACGCTAGAGGAATGTGTTAGCGATGCATTTTGTTAGTGACGGATTGTGTTGGCGTCGCGTTTTATTGGCGGCATGTTTTCTGTTCAAAACTGTTACTTGTCATTATTCAAGTTCAAAAATAGCAAAAGTAGAAGATCGACAAGCTCGAAACACGTCGCTTTGTGCTTCGAGCTTGCAGATCTGCTACTTTTGATGCTTTTGTGTCAGTGTGTAGTATGATCAAGTAGGGTGTTCATTTGCGAAAAAACACAAAAAAGTTAAAACAAGATAAGAGGTTTCTGCCCCGACAGCAGCGATATATTGAGTAGGTGTTCACTGAAATGAGATCATTCTTTCATAAAGAGGTTTAGATTGAGATGGCTGCTTGTCCATGCTGATTCAGAGCCGGCATGCGATTTTTAAATCGAGCGCAAACTCCGCCCAGCCGGTACGTCAGCACCCGTCCTGCCCCCCCCCCCCCCCCCCCCCCCCCCCGGGGAGACCCTTAAACGAGTGCCGCGGCGTGCACCCACTGATCTGGGGTCAGTGTTCTAGGCCAGGCGGATGGATGATGTCATCATCGCGCGGTCGCCACACAGGACACAAACTGACCCCTCGTCAGTGTTTAGCCACGGTTTCCAGGGCAACTTCACTCCGGAGGCCCTGCCTCTTCACCTCATCAAATCAAATCATGTGCTGTCCGCCTCCTGACCAATCAACCCCCCCCCCCCCCCCGCCACACAGACACACACAAACACACACACCCCAAAGCTGTCTGTGTGGCATACACACACACACACACACACACACACACACACACACACACACATGCATACACGCACGCACGTGCACAGATTGTATTACCGTTTTTTGTTTGTTTGATTTTTGTCTGTGTTGCCATGGGGATGGCATCAGTGTTACTGCCGCTCACCGAGTCACATGTCACTTAGGGCTGTCGTCACATTTTTGTTAATGATTAATTGTTCTACAAATAATTGCGATTATTTATTTAATTGTGTTTTGGGCATCGAACATTGGAACATATATAAATGAAAAATATGTTTCTGTTTGGCGAAATATACAAAGACATGACTGACAATGACCTACTATCAAAATAAGTAATGCAAAATGGCCAAAATATTCTAAAATGTCAAAAAGAGACGATCTACAGTCTCACACACCTACTGCCTCACGTCTTGTGATGACTTGAGATCTTGTAGATCTGCTATTTTGGCTATTTTAGAAAATGTATGAACATTTTTCACATTTCTTTAAAACCTTTTTTCAAAACCTTTTGCCCCAAATAGGTACCATAACCATGTTTAAAGTGGTTCAAAGAGTGTGTACAACAACGACATGGACATAGTAATGGAAATACGACTTCTACTACGATATCTGTTAAATGTTTAATACAGATGAATGGAAACGATTATAACGATTATGCAAAAATAATTGCGATTAGGTGAATATGTAATTATTCCTCTGCCTTCCCACTGAGGATGCATAGAGAGACCAAAGGAAACCATGCAAGGAGAGAAGGAAACAAGGAAATATCTTTTAAGACCAAATGAGCTTGTGTCCTCTGAATCGTCCTGTTTCTGATGTTTCCAAATTTACATTTAAAATGGCCAAACATATTTACATTTTGGAGTAAATAGATTTAAGTGGCCAACATGTATCTTAAATATCGTGAAAATATATTCCCATGCTCCAAAATATATTTTCAAATATTTTTTATTTTATAATATTTTTCAGCCTAATTTCTGTCTTTATTTTTCTTGTGGAATATATGTTATTATGTATATTGTATGTGTTTTTTTTTTTTTTTAGTTTGACCAGTTAGCTGAGTGTCTGTGGCTTGGTGAACTGAACGCAAAACAGCCTGTGTGCATAAACGTAAGCCTGACTTAATTTACGGCGTGACGCGCCAAAAATCTAAATTATAAGCTCACAACACGTCGCATTCAGTGATCTTATATAGATCGGCTACTTCCAGTCCATTAAGTTGCATAAAGTAGGCAGTAGTTAAAAGCTGCCATGTGTTTCCAGGTTAAAATCTGCTACATCTGGGTTTAAGTTCTCAGTCGATCACGACTGATTTCAGTCATTTGGATTCCATAGAAGCCAGCATGTCTTCTATGGAAGCATGTTGCGCTGCGAAAATAGCCGATCTACAAGCTCTCAATGCGTTGCAGATGCATTGAGAGCTTGTAGATCGGACACTATTACTAAAACAACATTTTACATATTGAGTTAATTGTTAAAAACAAAACAACAAAAACGTGTGGAGGGCTTATTTCACACTCTTTCACAAATCATATATTAGGGAAAAAAATCTGTTGTTTATTTAGCTTTAATCCATGAGTGCTAGTCGATAGCGGCGAGCTGCAAGAAACCAAAAACTGGTATGATGATGCGCTACATGCTTTCCAATGATGGCAGGGGAAGACTTGAGCTCAGACGGCCTGTGATTGAATGAAACATATTCCATCCACCACAGCTTGCCGACTCGGAAAGGCACGCTCGCCGGTGCACAAGACCACGGCAGGCTGCTTGGCACAAGTCCTCGCTGACCGAACGACTAGCTTAGGTCCACCTCACGAGCCTCAAGTCCTTGCTTTACTTGTCTTCCCCTGCCACCCTACGGAAGAAAACATATTTTGCGACATCTGTGGTACAAACCGGAAGTTAGTGGACTACCTTTATGCAGAAGCCAATTTACAATACTCCTCAATGTCCAGCTGCATGGCGGTGTAACGGTGAAATTTGTGACCATCTTGTGGACTTCACATGACCTCAATGTCCGAACGTAAATCCCAGCGGTTTGATTACTGACAGAGATAAACCTAGAATATTCTGTTAATAACAGTGGTGATTAACGTTCGGACATCGACGTTATATGAAGTCCACAAGATGGTCACATATTTCAGCTTAACACCACCATGCTGGAGGCAGAAATGTGAGTATTGCATGCAATTTGACAACAGAGTCTGTAATGTTGGTTTTAATGTGAACCCCGGGTTGCTGGGAAATGTAGTCACCAGATAATCCTCGCTGGTTGAAGAACAGAGACTGAAATGTAAAGTCACGGTTCCTGTCTTCTGATTGGTTGGTTTGGTTCATGTCCATCACTCTGATGGAACAGCTTAAGGCCAATTCATGCTTGGAGGCGACAAGTGTCAGACGGCGAATCACATGACAAAGATGACACGACAAAAAAAATGTTTTCGCGGAGGACGTCCGCCGACGGTTTCGCGTACACTCCGTACAGGAAAAAATAAAGGCCACAGACGCTTAATGAAATGACGCTGTATTCTGATTGGCTGGGAAGACGAGGTAAGCTCCGCTACCACAGAGATGCACGAGACCACCTTCACTTCCTTGTTTACATGTTCTGGAGTCACAGACAGTATGAATGCTCAAATCTCGGAATGTAGTGAGACGCACAGTGAGACGCATAGCTCTACACTTGTCGCCCCAAGCATAGATTGGCCTTCACCCCTCCAGTTTCCGGTTGGCATGGTTACTATTGTTGTTTACCCATTGTTGTGTTTTTAGAATCTACATATTTCATTTTTCTCCATCTGGCTTTTCACTCCTTTTTTGATCGAAAACATTTCCTCAGTTTAACCTCATATTATAAGACCTTTGTTTTTATACTGTATGAATATTGTTTTTTTATTTTAATATTTAATTTCTCTAAGTGACCAAGCAATATTCTTTTGATGAAACGTATTCCTGTACCTGTGCGCAGAAACAATCCTCCTTATAAGAAAAAAAAGATATATATATATATATTACAGATGGAACAAAGTATTTAAAACAGATGTTGTTTTATTGTTCAGGCACAGTATACAGATGTGTACTGAATATGGTTGCTGACAGGCAGAAACCTTGTATCTCCATATTTCAACTTTTTTTCATAAATGAATGCGGTATTTCATCGTACAAGAGTGTCGTGCAAAAATTGTGTAGAGCGGCTATTTTTGCTACATTTTGAAAGTGAAAGTGTTTGGTGTGTCAGTGGGTTTTATAAATATTGAACCAATGAAAAGTATTAACAAGAACTTGACTTAATAATAACTTAATAACTACATTGGAACACAGGTTGTTTTTTTCCTATTCCTGAATAGTAACGGTTCTGGACATACAAGGTTTCCACACGACAGCGACAATATTGTTTATGTATAAACAATATTGTATTAGTATTAGTGCCACGCCCCTTCACCTGTTAATGTTTACATTGGCTAGTACACCACTGGCTCCACCCACTTCTGAATAACTGCTCCTTCCCCCTTATTTTCCATTGGTCAGTTGGTTTAATTTGCTGCACGTTGCCACCCGCCCCCCCCAACCCCACCCTTAGGGTGTCCTTCTGAGCTTTGCTGTCAATCACTCAATCACTCTGAGCATTCCAAAACGTGGGGACAAGCCCCTGCCCCTCTGGACACTGGACAAAATGGAGTCTGACTCATCTGGAAAAACCAAGTCCATTTGTACACAGCTTCATTAAAAGGAGCACTTCACCCATTTTAAACATTATCTTCATAATAATTGATCCTTACTAATGCTCATTATAAGATTAAATAATTTCGGTATACTAATTCTGTGTCTGTGGACAGTTCAGAAACATGCCTACCAATGACATCATCAGAAGGCAGGTTTCGTAATTTCAAAAATGATTTAAAACTTCTTCTTTTTTTAATGCAAGAACAATGGCTTCTATTTCAACATGCTAACTTTACAGGAAGAGAAAGGCTGTAGTTTCTATTAGCTTGGAATCACCATCGATGATGTCACTGGTAGGCAGGTTTCTGAACTGTCCACAGTCCACCAATGAGACACAGAGTGAGTATAATCATCTTATAATGAGCATTAGTGCATTAATGATATGAAGATAAAGTTGAAAATGAGGGAAATGCTCCTAGTGTAAACGTAAACTTGTTTCAAAAGAAATCTAATTCAAATTGTGGAAGAAGTGCAACTTAAAATGAACACAAATTACTTTTTGATAGATATTTTTTTGTATTAAGTATAAAAGAACATTTGACTTTAATTATACAATGAACTAGCAAACAAGTAAATAAAATACACATAAACTGAACTTTATTTTATTTAACCACTTAAGCCTTCTTCAAACAATTAAAACAAATATCTGATCATATTGTGAGCTTTCAGATTGGCAATTCATTTTGGAAAATCTTTGAACACTTTTGAAACGTTTCTACACATGCTCAAAATGCAGACGCAAGGTTGAAAGTGGTTAAGAATCGGGAAACATCGGCTGCCGTTACCGATGTCGTGAGAGAAAAATCGAATAACGGCCAAACCGGCATATCAGTCGGGCACTAGTGTCAACTTAACTGAGGATTTTACTGTGTGAATCTTCACCTAAACTCCTCATAATGTCGATCGGCTGACTAAATATTAATTAACGACGATTTAGTCCCAATAACGTCTGTCAAGAAAGGGATGTTTTCATATGACAGCCTTAGCTAAATGCCTGACATGTAACTGTAATGTAATCTGTGATCATTAGAAGGCCATACACAACAGGACACATACATAACACAACAAGACACAACCTCTCATTTTGTCCAGCTGCCAAGAAGCAAAAAAAAACACTGGTTCTCAACGTCGGTTCCGGGCAGGGCCGTGCTGGGACCAAAATTCAGCTCTGGGATTTTCCGAATTTTTTCAATAAAAAAAAAAATACATGCTGCAGTTGTCTTGGGTGGCCCACCGGCCGTCCGGCGGCCCGTAAATGGCGCGGCCGTTCTGGAATTTTCCCGAATTTCCCAGTGGCCAGCACGTCCCTGGTTCCGGGGCCCACTACCAGGGGGTGCAAATGGACCCTTGGTGTGGTCTGAAAAACCCAAATCCGCGGTCTAATGTAAAATCAAACCGGGGCAGTGGTGGAAAATTAAGTTCCACATTTCTTTACTTAAGTAAAAGTATCAATACTGCAATGTAGAAACACTAGACTGTTACAAGTAAAAGTCCGGTTATCCAAATTTACTTGAGTAAAAGTACAAAAGTATTGGCATCAAAATATACTTAAAGTACCAAAAGTAAAAGTACTCATTATGTCGAATGTCCCGTTTCACAAGTTTTCAAATGTATAAATGTATTGAAATCTTGTGAAAACAGCAGTAGATCGGCTTTTTTCAAATGTTTTGTAATAATAAAAAAATAAATAAATAATTGTAGTGGAGTAAAAGTACAATATTTGCCAAGACAAGTATTGAAAATTGGAAATACTCCAGTAAAGTACCTCAAAATTGTACTTAATTGTAATTAGTTACTTTCCACCACTGAACCAGGGTTCCTTGACATTTCAGAATAACTGAAATAAAGGGGTTTTGTCCCAAAGACTTGTGTAGTTCCGCTGCATCTCCAGTCATTCTGTACATAACGCGTAACTCTTTAAGTAGATAGAACACAAAGTATGAGTCTGATTTTGTACAGATGTTCATGTATGTACAGATGTTCATGTATGTACAGGAAGAAAATAGAAGTCCAAAATAAAATGGTCATGTTTGACATCAAGAGAACTGAGCTGTGTGTATTTTCTCACAGCCTGCGAGAGAGCTCTAACTGTTATGGTTGTTGTTGTTTTGTTGTTAAACCAACACTTTTTTTATGTTAAAAGGTTAATAGTATAGGTAAGTTTTTGGGTAAAAAAAGGTTTTCTGTTGAAAGGTTAAAGCTCTATATTGTGCTATAGATTGTTTGTTCAGTAACTGGGGTCTCCCTGTCTCTCCAGCTCGTTATTAAATACCCATTTATCAGCTTATTTTTTTTATAGTGTTCCAGGTCCAATTGTGTCTGCTCATTTCTGTGTGTCATCACTTCCAATTTTACTTGTTTAATCTGTATCTTGTGTGAGTTCTCTCTCCTGATTGGATCAAATTGGTATCCCAACCTGAAAATGCATTTTCTGTTTATTAAAGAGCAGGCGAGACAGGGAGACTCCTGTTACTGAAAAAACACTCTATAGCAATGATTACTATCATATGGCTATTTGAAAATAGTCAAAGCTCACAACCCGCCGTGATGCAACGCGTTGTGAGCTTGTAGATCTGTTATTTTCAAAATATTTTAAACATATGATAACTTGTGAAACGGGACGTTCTGTATAATGAGTACTTTTACTTTTGCTACTTTCAGTATATTTTGATGCCAATACTTTTGTACTTTTAATCAAGTACATTTCGATTACCGGACGTCTACTTTGTTTCTGCATGGCAGTATTGATACTTTTACTCAGATGAAAAAACAAATAAATTAACTTTTTCCACCACTGGTAGTACACGTCTCCACCATGCCCTGCTTCATGTATGTACAGTGGTACACATGTATGTGGTACACATGCCTCCTTCCTAATCTTCTTACAAGATCCCTTTTCAAATTAACCTTCAATTCTCACATTTCCTACCTTGCATTAATAATGTTCAGGGGTTCAGGGTGTACATGGGTTACCAACTTTTCAACTTGAGCCAAGAAAAAATAAGGGACGCAGAACTACAGCGCAAGCTCACGTGTTGCAACGTGTTGTGAGCTTGAAGATCTACTATTTTTGGCAAAGAGATTTGGTGACAGATAAAAGTCAAAGTACAGAGACAACTCAGGTCCAGTATAGAGGGTTCAAGTGATTAACAAACCACAAACTTGTAAGATGTGTGTCATTGCTTGATTCCCAAAAATAGTATGGAACGAAGCATCTGAATTTGTTTCTTCACTCATTTATTCAGATTTTTCATACACATATATATAATAATATATATATATATATATATATATATATATATATATATATATATATATATATATATTCATTCATCAATGATCATCAATGATTCAGTTACAGGTATGTACATAATAATCAGCACAACACGAAGGAAATGGTTAAAACAAGAAGACGGGTCAAATAAAAGGTGAAGATGAAGGCTGTACAACAATAGATTACTGTTGTCTAAAGGTCAAAAGGTCAGAGTGGAACCATGTTGTCCGCCCAGAATGTAAGGGATCACCTATGGGTGTCAAAAGGAACTAAGGGGTTTTAAATGCGCGCAGCCGGACGGTTCTTCCACACTTAAAAGACAGTGGTTCTCAAAGTGGGGTCCGGGGACCCCCAGGGGCCCTTGAGGGGGTTCCCCAGCAAAATGGGTTAACGTAGCATCAACGTCAGTTTAAACACTTAAACCCCCTATTATACATTGGCCAATTGAAAATAGCTACACATATCTTTTATGCAGGGTCCCTGGCACAAAAGCTTTTCACATGGAGGGGGGGCAAACATACGTATGAATTTTAGAGTCCTTCACATGAAAAGGTTTGAGAACCCCTGCCTTATGAGACACCAGACATGGAGGTTAATCAAGGTATCAAACAACACTATAAAGGCTGCAACACACTGAACCCCAAACTAAGCCAAACGTTTTGAATGTTTCGGCGTCGGCAGGACTTGCCGAACAACGTTCTTAGGGGCCTTGTCCATTCTGTCCATTCTGTCCAATGAAAGCATTTCATGAGCGGAGGAGCGCTTTGCAGATCGCTGTTGTCGGGCAGAAACCTCTTATCTCGATATTTTCACTTTTTTTGTTTTTCTTTGTAAATTAACGTGCTACTTGATCATACTACAGCGTCACACAAACACATTTTGAGCTTGACGATCTGCTACTCTTGCTACTTTGGGATTTGAATCATGAAAAGTAACAGTTTTGGACGTATGAGGTTTCCACCCGACAGAGACGATAATCACTTAAAGGGCGACTTCACCCATTTTCAACCTATCTTCATATAATTGGTCCTCACTAACGCTCATTATAATATGGCTCCATTTCCGTCTACTCACTCTGTGTCTCAGAGGAGGGATGTGGACAGTTCAGAAACCCGCCTACCAGTGACATCATCGATGGGAAACCAAGCTAATAGAAACTGCAGGCTTTGAAAAAACAAAAAACCTGTCTACCGATGATGTCACTGGTAGGCGGGTTTCTGAACTGTCCACAGCCCTCCTCTGAGACACAGAGTGAGTAGACAGAAATGGTACCATCTTATCATGAGCATTAGTGAGGACCAATTATATGAAGATATGTTGAAAGTGGGTGAAGTCGTCCTTTAAGGCCTATTTTTTACTCTGTCGTGCGATGTGTCGTGCGGGAAAATAAATCCGACCGACAAGCTCACAACGTGTCACGACGCGCTGCGAGCTTGTAGGTCACCTGTTTTAGCTATTTTCCGACAAGTCTCACCTATGACATGTAAATATGGATACTAGGTTGAAAAATGGTTAATAGTGGATTTCGAGATAATGATGATGATTTTTTATAAGCCACATTACATTATATTATGGTTTGTACAATGTTCTGGTTATTAACCCCTTGTGTACTGCTGAAGAGATGAAGGCAAGATGCAATGGCTGACCAAATAAGATGTCTGAGTTTTAACTACTTGAACAGTAGCGCACCTATTCAGGCCATGTCATAACAGGCAATCATTTGGTGAAAATAGGCAAACATAAGCCAAAAATAACATATCTCCGATCGGTTTGCCCATGGGATTAATCAGATATCGGGCAATGTTTCAGTATCACGTATCCTTACTTTGGAATGTAACAGTGAAATATTAGATTTAACTACTTAAATCCTTTTCTTAGTAAAGTTGACCGGATTCCCAAGGGCTCTAGAGTAAGCCCCCACCTGATTTCGCTCTACACTAAATATCTGTGAGCTTGTAGATTGGCTATTTTTTGCAGTTAAAGCTCATGTAGTTAAAGCTGAATTATGCAAGTTATTTTGGTGAATAACAAGTTATTTTGTGCAATGAATCTGTATGGTAGAGTATGTTGTTATGTTGGGGTGGTTGTATTTGCTTCTCCCTGCTCTTCTATTGGGACAAGTAGATCCTGTGTCTAGGTTGGACACAACCTTTGACACAATCCCGTTTTTGACCTAGAAGGTCAACATGACATTTCTCCCCAGAGCAAGCAGGTGGGCTCTATTCGCTCAGTGGTAAAAAAAGAAATAAGACAATTTCAGCTCTTCCGCAGGAGAACATTTGGGGCGGAACAGGAAAAGTTACAGGGTGCAGCTTTAGATGAACTCAAAGAGTTTAAGATTTGGGTCGACACAGTTTTCCAAGACTTTCCGGGGTCGGGTTGGTTGGCTTCAGGCGGGGTTCCTGGATGAAGTCTGGGAGTCGTGACGGGGTTGTGGTTTTTGTTGATGTTTGGGTCCTGTGTGTGTGTTTGTATTACTATACTTGTGAGGACCAAACGTCCCCACAACAAGTATAGTAGAATGTGAGAAATAGACATTGTGAGGACCATTTTCCTGGTCCTCACAATGTTAGAATTATGCTTGATTATACTTAGTTTCTCTCTGGTGCCGTGCACCGAAAATTAGCCTTGTGAGCTTGTAGATCTGCCTTTTTTTTGTTTTAAGCTCACAGTAAAAATAAACTGCCAAGATTTGCGAAAATGGCATTCGTAAAAGCGCCGTCCTAAAATGTTGATGTCCTCACAAGTATAGCAATACAAACCTCTGTGAGTGAGTGTGTGTGTGTGTGTGTTTTAGTTGCTGTTGTTTTTACAGTTCAGTTCAGTGAGGGCTGCAGTGCTCTGCCTGGTCTGCAGGGGGCGCTCTAGTTGTTGTTTTTACAGTTCAGTGTGGTGAGGGCTGCAGAGCTCTGTCTGGTCTGCAGGGTGTGCTCCACCATGTCCTTCCACTGGTCCTCAGACAGCTCCCGGGCCCAGGCCGGCACGCCCAGCATGGGCAGCGCCACGAGAGCCATGGTGCGCTTCACCAGCTCCACGTGGTCTACAGGAGAGGGAGGGATGTCACTAGGCTAGTTCTGGTCCAAGGGAGTAGCAAAAGTGTATTCTTTACGTCGATACGAACGTTGTTTTACGTTGAAAAAAATACAAATATAGCTGCAAGCAGCGCTACACAGGGCCAAGGAATGAAAGGCAAAAAGCACTATGCAATAATAGCACAATAAGACATAGAAACAGAATAGATTGAACTTGAGACAAAGCAGCCCATGCAACTAACAAATGAGCATTCTCAACAGCTGAGCAGAGTGCTGAGGGATTGTGGCTAGCATGCAGGGGAGCAATCCATGCAGGGTCTGGCTGTATATAAGTTTCGCACTTAGTCCAACACCCTGGGTAAACAACAAACTTTGCTTTGCAATCCAGGGTTAAGAACCTCACTCATGGACACCTCAACCCATGGCCATAGACAGGAATCGAACCCTTGACCTTAGGACTCACAGGCTGCCACACTATTGCCAATTGAGCTATTGCTTCGTCCAGTGTCTGTTAGGGGTGGGTTCAATTAATCGATATGGCAATAAATCGATATATACTCCCGACAATATGTGCATCGATAGAGAGGCTGCTATATCGATATGGCATGAATTATGTGGGGGACACAGTTTTGACAAACGCGTGTTTATCCCGGGCGGGGGTAATAGCGTTACCAAAGCCCCCCTCGCACTCTCTTCCCAGACCCCTTGTTATTATACACGTCTACTCAGAGGCTGTTTAGAACAGTGGAGTAATATCTAGTCATATAAACACTGCGTTTCGTTTACATTTTACAAGTCTTACGTTTTTCTGTTGTCATTCCACTCCACCAACCAACGTAGATGATCATTAATCCGTAAATGATTTCAGAGTGTTGATGGAAATCCTTTTTAGATAAGAGTAGGCCTCTTTGATAAATCACGCAGTGGATATATTTTCAACATAAACTACTTCGATGCCGTAAGTGTGTTTATAAAGAGTTAAAAACAGCTGAGAAACCTGTGCATTTAAGACTTCCAAACTCACACTGGAACTTGCATCGCATTGTTTACAGGCAACAGCTGTGCCTCAACGTTATAACCACTTTGAGTTTCTAACTTGTGGTCATGGTCGCAATAGTTTTCAGTTGTGTGGTACTTTAGATGGATTTTACTGTAACAGAAGGATCTATCCACCATCCCAGACTCCCAGTCAAGGAGCATGGATGGATCACAGACGCGAACAGCGCGACGCAGACAGAGCTAGCTTTGATAGCCAGCCACTAACCAGAAGTGTTGCCAGATTCTGTTGCGAGAGAAACAAGCAACCAGGTCTATAAAAATAAAGAAAGCCCAAAATAAGCAAAGTTAGGGCAGGTCAGTCAAACTTTATTGTATAATAATGTTTTGTGTGTTCTATAACATTTTCATGCCAAGAACAAGGACCCCCAATATGTACAATCTACTTTACAAAAAAATAATCCCAAAGTCGCTTATAATAAACACATTTGGCAACACTGGCCACTGGCCAGAATGGATCAGTGCAGCTAGTAGCCGCTCTTCTCTAAATAATAATTGAATAATTTTGCCAAAATATTCTTGATTCTGCTTCTACAGAAATATGCTATCAACCAAGTAAACTGAAAGTTATGAACACAATTTTAATTATTATTAAAATGATTTAAATATATAATATATATATTTTTTGTATTCTTATTTTTTCCACATGGGGGGGGTCAACGTATATCGCGATATATCGTATCGTGGCCTCTGTATCGTGATACATATCTATCGTGAGGTTGTAGGCAATACCGAGCCCTAGTGTCTGTTGAAGATCATAAACTCTTGCCCTCTGTCATGAACCAAGCCCCTGTTTCACTAACACACACAAGATCGGGTTCACAAACCATTTATATATGGTACAATAGAGAATTATATGTATGTCTCCTCGGAACCAAAACTAGTGAAAGTAGCCGATCTACAAGCTTACAAAGCGTTGCTATCCAAAAAGTTGTGAGCTTGTAGGTCAGCTATTTTCACAAGGAAATAGGGTATACATTGAAAATAACTACTCTCAAAAAGGCTTTTCATGTTATCTTTAAAAATTGCATTATGCATTAATTAACATGGTCATGTTTTGTGCAATTTGTTTTGCGAACCCCTGTTATAGAGATTAAGGCATATCTGGCCAGGGATCCTTTTAGCATCATTACCTGGGTTCATGGGGATGGAGGCGTGGCTTCGTTCGACCGCTGCTCCCTCTGTGTCAGCTTCTTCATCACTGTCTGGAGGCGGAGCCTGAGGCAGGTGCAGACCCATGGCCTGACGACACACACACACACACACACACACACACACACACACACACACACACACACACACACACACACACACACACTTTAATTTCAAGGACCACAATAACTAGAGTTATAGACCTGTAAGGGTCCATCTAGAACCCCCTCAAGTAACCCAGAGGGTCCCTGGACCTCACTTTGAGAACCACTACAATAATATGTATGCAATTCTATAATGTATGATTGAATTTGTGTTCATCCAAAATTAAATGGACTTTTTAAAATATAGGAATCGTTAAATGGAACCAGGAATCGTTAACGACCCAGAATAATTTCTTTCTTTCTTTCTTTCCTTAGACGGGAACACATTAATGAACATTCCATATATGAAACTGAAAATAATCTACTGATCATGATCTAATGTAAACATGCCCGATCTAAAGGTCTCATGACATCACATTTCTATTTTTAAAAATGTTCAGGTTTTTTTTTTGGTTTTCTGACCTCAATTACACCCAAAAAAACAGAACTTTGAACATTCAGTGGATTTTCTGTGGTCTGGAGTTTTCTGAATAATTAGGCAAAAAGAAAGTGCTGTGATTGGCCCGTGGACTTTCACGTTACAGTCCATTAATCCCTCCCCCTCTCCTTCTCCCCCCTCTCCCCATTTAGACCTGAGGCAGATTCTAAAAATTGTTTTCAGAAAAACTTAACATTTTTTTATTCATTTTTTTTTTTAATAAATCATATTTCTATCGTCTCTGTCGGGTGGAAATGTCACTATGTCCAAAACTGTTACTTTATAAAAAATATCGAAAGTAGCAGATCTGCTACTTTTGTATAACGCTGTAGTATGATCAAGTAGGGCATTCATTTATGGGGAACAAAAGTTTGAATATGGAGATAAGAGGTTTCTGCCCGACAGAAATGATAAATAGTAACAACTAAAATGACACAGACACTTTCCTGGATTTAAAGGAGTATAGGCTTTCCAGGTCTAATCGGGTTAAAATTTAAATCCTAAAAGAAAGATTCCTCAACCCTACCTGTATTCTGTAAAAGGATCCTCAACCCTACCTGTATTCTCTATAGGGATCCTCAACCCTACCTGTATTCTCTATAGGGATCCTCAACCCTACCTGTATTCTCTATAGAGATCCTCAACCCTACCTGTATTCTGTAAAAGGACCCTCAACCCTACCTGTATTCTGTAAAAGGACCCTCAACCCTACCTGTATTCTCTAAAAGGAGCCTCAACCCTACCTTTATTCTCTCTAAAAAGAACCACCACCCTACCTGTATTCTCTCGTGGACTTGGTGGAGTTGTTGGTCCGTAGCGGCGTCCGTCTCGTCCCCTTGCTCCGGTGCGTCCGGCTCCTGGTTGAGGGGCTGGTAATAATACCCTCCTCCTCCTTCTGTGTCCTCCCCCTCCTCTATGTCCTCCCCGCTCCACTCCTCCCCTCCACCGGCCTCCGGGGGCAGCGCTGCGTCCACGGGCTGGTCCTGGACCAGATCGTCATCACAGTTTGGTAGGATTCTCTCTGGACCCATCACAACCGCCGGCCGCTGCTGGACTACAACTCCCACAAGCCCTGAAACATTACAATCAAAGATGGTTAATTTTTGAAGATACACCATCCCAATCGGAGCCACTAGAGGCGAAATGGTACACAAATCCTACAAATGGTTTCCTGACCAAAGTGGTCTGATCTTGCGAATGTCCGATGTTTACTGGTGTTAGATCCCGTGAGAGTGTGTTGCTGGGACAGAGAAAGGTCGATAATTAAGTAGATTTTCTACTGATTTGTCTCCCTGAAAAAAAGCCATGTTAGTATGAAAATCTTGGGAACATTTTGTGGCTTGTGGCGATCGGGTCCAAAATTTAGTTCAGTGACCATGGGACTAAAGAATGGTTCAGAAGCTGTGTTCACGTTCACTCTTCCATTGGAAACAATAGACTCCAACCTGCTTCCGGTCTCCTAAAAAGGCATCCACCTAGTTCAAACTGGAGATGGTATGTCTTTATTTTTTTTGTCTTGGACCACAACTCCCACAAACATCACAGTTATTAACTGATCTAGCAGATCTACAGTATAGCTGCTATTTTCGCTACTTTATTTTCTTATTTGTTTTTCTATTTTGCTATTTAATTTTGTATTTTACTATATATTTTTTTAATCTATTCTACTGTTTCCTACCTCTTTGTATGTTCAATACTTTTGGGCTTCTTTTAGCTACCGGTATTTCTTTTTACATCTTTTAAATAGACAGTTACGTCTCCAGATGGTTACAAATCTTAATTGCCCACAGCCAAATACATCGATTTAAGCGTCCTTGAAATGTTTGAAACACTGTTTTGTAAGAAACCAGTTTATCTGGAACCAGTAGGCTACTGGTGAGACTGGAACCAGCAACCCCTAACTAGAGCAGTGGTTCTCGAAGTGGGGTCCAGGACCCCCAGCCAAGGGGTCCTTGACAGGGTTCCAAGGGGGGTCCCCAGCTAAATTAATTAATATTGCATCAAGATCAGTTTAACCACTTTAACCCGGCCTGTATACGTTGGCCAATTTAATATAGCTGATCTACAAGCACAACGCGTCTGCTTGTAGCCATCAGCTATTTTGAAAATATCTTTAAAAAAAAGAGGATATTAGTGAAACATTTTAACAACACAAATCTGGCACAAAATATGTTCAGATGGGGGTCCGCGGCCTAATCCAATAGTATATTTAGGGGGTCCTTGACATGAAGACATTTTGAGAACCACTAAACTAGAGCAGGGGTCTTCAACAGGGGGTCCGGGACCCCTAGGGAGTCATCAGAGTTACTACAGGGGGGGTCTCCAAATCTTTGTATGATAAGAACTTTTTCTTTTGTTTTACATTAACCACATGAACCCTAGCATCCCTATTCTGAGGAGAACATTAGCCGAAATTTAAATAACCGATCTACAAGCACACAACGCCTCACACTGCAAGGCGTTGTGAACTTGTAGATCTGCTATTTTCAGCAAAGAGGTTTGGTGTAGAGGGGGAAAAGAGCAGACCAAGTATAGAGTGAAAGGTCGGGTCTAGTAAGTACATGGGGGTTTAAGTGGTTTAAATGTCTGACAATTATACACATTAACATGAATCCAACAGATTAATAGAAAGAATCTATGAAACAAGTTTAATCTGCAATACAGTTTTATACAATATGTAGTGGGGGGGTCCCTGCTTCATCTCTCTCCCAGCAGTGGTGTAAAGTAACTAAGTCAATTTACTCAAGTACTGTCCTGTCCTTAAGTACAATTTTGAGGCATTTTTACTTTACTGGAGTATTTCCAATGTTCAGTACTTTTACTTCTACTCCACTACATCTCAGAGACAGATATTGTACTTTTACTCCACTATAATTATTTGATAGCTTTAGTAACTAGTTACTTTATATATTTTGATTATCATTACAAAACATAACAATAACCACTTGACAGCCCTATATATATATATTTTGTCTATTTGAAAATAGCAGATCTACAAGCTCATAATGTGTAGATCGGCTATTTTCTAAAGATTTATATACATTTGAAAACTTGTGAAATGAGACCTTCTGCATAATGAGTACTGTTGGTACTTTAGTACATTTTGATGCCAAAACGTTTGTACTTTTACTCAAGTCAATTTAGAATTCCTGACTTCTACTTGTAACAGAGTATTTATACATTGCAGTATTGATACTTTTACGTAAGTAAAACATGTGAGTACTTTTTCCACCACTGTCTCTCAGCTAAGGAGGTCCTTGGCCTGAAAAACGTTGCAGACCCCTGACTGACCTAGAGGTCAGAAACCACCTACAACAGAGGGTCTGATATTTATAACAATAGGCTCTATTCACAGTCACAGTCACAGTCTATTCAATGTCTTCATACTGTAAAATGGCTGCACAGCCATATTATGAAGACATTCACAGATGTTACCAATGATACTAATGAAGGCTCTGTTCCATTCTGGTCAAACAGAGTCAGGGTGCTGATATTGTGCATGTTGGCTCACTGGAAACACTCTGTTACACCAGTGGGTCTACAGTTGGGGTCCAGGGACCCTCATGGGCTTCCAAATGGCCCCTTACAGGTGTGTAACTCTGAGAGTGTACAAATGGAACCAAATGGACCCTGTACACTCTCAGTTATGAGGGTCGTGGAAACCACTGTGCTACACTAAATGGAACAGAGCCTTCATTAGTATCATTGCAACACCTGTGAAGGAAGTGATAATATGGCTGCTGTGCATAGAGCCCATTCATTCATTTACTTGTCATTGACATCGTGACATCATATTTATGACCGCATACATCATGATGAAGTTCTATCATAACATATATTATCGTTATCATCCATCATGACATCATATATATATAATATATATATTATTATGATCATCCATCATGATAAGTTCTTACCTGAAGGGGATTTTGAACCTTTTTATGATCAAATAAACCCGTCGCCCGTCGACCCGCCAGCCTCTTCTGCGTCTACTGTTGTTGTTGTTTATCCGGGTCAAGGTTACTTCCGTGTACGTCACGATAGGAAGTCGACGTCCCGTGTGACGTCAGCACGGACGCTGCGACGTTTCAATCTGGTTCCACTTCTGCGCATGTGCTCATTTGCATACAGGGCGCCAAAACAGCCGTGTGTACCAGTACAGAAACAGTAACAAAACCAGTACAGTACCAGTACAGAACCAGTACAGATTATAGAAGAATGCATATTTACTTCTGTGGCAGCATCCGTGGAGGCAGACAGGACGTGGAGATCTATCAGACTATAGTGAAGAAGTTGCAGACTTTTGGAAAAGTCCTGACTGAACACGTGAGTCACAATGAAGTGACAGAGAAGGGTGAGTTGTTATTATTATTATTATTATTATTATTATTATTATTATTATTATTATTATTATTATTATTATTATTATTATTATTATTATGAAATGTCAGAGAAGGGTGAGTTGGTTAACCAACTCACCCTTTTTTTTATTACATGCTCAGAGTTACAGTAATGTTACCTCAGAGCAATAATGTTTCAGTATGGTTACAGACAGTCTGTTCTTTTTTCTTTTCTTTTTTACTTAAGTAAAAGTAGCCAATAGCACAATATAAAAATACTCCGTTACAAGTAAGGCCTGTATTACAAATTTGACTTGAGTAAAAGTACAAAAGTAGTGGCATCAAAATAGACTTAACAGTACCAAAGTAAAAGTACTCAATACTTTTGAGCAACGTGTTGTTGAGCTTGTAGATCTGCCATTTCCGAATAGTAGAATTATAAAATAAGTGTTTAGGAACTGATTTGTGTGTGTGTGTGTGTGTGTGTGTGTGTGTGTGTGTGTGTGTGTGTGTGTGTGTGTGTGTGTGTGTGTGTGTTAGGGATGCCACCGATTATTCGAATTTTCGAATATTCGTTACAGTCTCCATAATCGAAAATGATTTTTAAAATTCGATTTTAATTATATATATTTTTTATTATTATTTTTTAAAAAAAAAATTTTTTTTTACTTTTTACTTTTTTTATTTTTTACTTTTTACTTTTGTATGCCTTAGTTTCAATCAAAATATATGCTAATACTAATAATAGTAATATTATAGTCTTAATAATTGTAAATGGCCACAGTTTCAGAGCGTTTCACTGTTTCAGCCCAGCCCAAACATGAACTCTGCAGCCGCACTGAGGCCCCTGCTGGAAAGCATCCCAGCCCAAACATTAACGTAACTAATAATTGGGCCGCGCAACCCGGAAATGACCGTAATAATGCTAAAACAGGAGCGAAAATATTAAAAAAAAAAAAAAAAAAAAAAAGTTTTTTTTTTTTTTAAATATTTTTCAAAAAACGGCGCCGTCGAATATTCGAAAAATATTCGCCAGGGCTGTCCGAATTTCGAATTTGCTGAAGGTCAGATTGTGGCATCCCTAGTGTGTGTGCGTGCGTGCGTGCGTGCGTGCGTGCGTGCGTGCGTGCGTGCGTGCGTGCGTGCGTGTGTGTGTGTGTGCGTGCGTGTGTGTGCGTGTGTGTAGGTGACCCTGACGCGGAGCTAGTTGGAGATAAGTTCATCCATGACAGAGACTTGGAGTGGCTGAACATGTCTGATGGTAAGAACAGAAACCTTGTATCTCCATATTTCTCCGTTTTATTTTTTTCATGAATTAATGCGATATATTATACTTTGCGTTATGACAGTGTCACGGCAAAAGTCGCAAAAATAGCCGATCTACAAGCTCACAATGCATCGCATCGCAACGCATTGTGAGCTTGTAGATCGGCTGTTTTTGAAAGGTTTCACCGATAATTTTGTACCCAAAAGGGCAAAAGGCTAGTATTAACAAGAGCTTGTGACTTAATAATCACCCATGCAAAACAATAAAACACGTGCAGACCAGTCGAGTGCTCCGGTATATTTTATTTGGGTAGTCTCTCCTGTGCCCAGGTATTATTATTTTCTCTGATGCAAGTTGAGCAGCGACAAGCCCTTCTACCTTCTACTGGTTGAAGCACGGTGGACTTCTCTTTACCTAAATAATAACTACTGGATTGGATCCATTGGAACACAGGTTCTTTATTCCAGTCCCTGAAAAGTAAAGTTTTTTGGACATAAAAGGTTTCCACCTGACAGTTTGAAATTAACCTGGTTACTGTTGTGAAGTTACACATTAAAGGTCCAGTTAAACTTTGTCACTGTTTTTGTCTCTTTTTTTTCATGTAACTTTCTTCCTCTACCCTGGATTTGAATCCAGTTTTCTGCACAAGTGCTGACGTTTTTTCCATTGAGCTAATAGAGCCTGCTTGCTTGCTCAGGGGATGAATTGAATCCGTGTCAGATCCTGTGCCTGGGTGAGACATGACCTTTGACACGATCTAAATGTGTCAATAGGAGAGCAGGGAGACAAAATACAATCACCCCAATTGTATAAGTTATAAAGAAAAACATCACATGGATGCAACTGGGACGTATCATCAGTGTTGTAGCCTGGGGTCAAAGGGTGTTTCAGCTCTCGCAAAATACACCCTCGCCCAGGTGACCCAGCTGGGGTTGATCAAGCCCCTGACTTACGTCCCAGTAGCTACCCCACGGTCAAGACCGGGCCCCTCAATCCGCTTCTCCAGAACTACTCTGCTGGGGCTCGGGGAGAGGAGAGGCTCTGGCACGTGGAGGGACTTGGCTCTGTGGCTCCTCCTTCATCTCACCAGGTCCAGGACCTGAGCGCTGCACCAGGCTGCACCAGACTGAGAGTGTACAAATGGAACCAAATGGACCCGTAAGGGTCCATTTGGTTCCATTTGTACACTCTCAGAGTTATAGGGGTCCTTGAAAATAAGACAACCGCTATGCCACACTAAATGGAACAGAGCCTTAATTAGTATCATTGGTAACACCTGTGAAGGAAGTAAGGAAGGGGCCCAATTCATTCCCAATATGGCTGCTGTGCATATAGCCTATTGGCATAACGACTAACATGGGGAGGAAAAGGGGTAAAAGGAAAGAAACTAAAAAGGAAACATTACCCAAATGACCAAAGCCATTACATGTCGTGTCCGTTCAAACACTGAAGAAACATCAAAGAGGTTTTGTTGTGTCTTTGTGTTTCAGTGATCGTTGCCGAGGTAACGCAGCCGTCGCTAGGCGTGGGTTACGAGTTGGGTCGGGCTGTGGCCATGAAGAAGAGAATCCTGTGTCTGTTCAGACCTTCATCAGGAAGAAGTAAGACTCAACTGTTTCTTTCTTTGTTTCTTTTTTTCTTGGGGAGCAGGGGGATATTTTTGTCCTATATGTTATTTCAGCTGTTGCTGTTGTTATTCATGGCTGCCAGCTCCCAGCTGATGTTGTGTGGGAGTCCAGAATGCTCCAGACCGTGCTGAATAACAGCTAGCTTGCATAACGTCTTCAGACTAGGATTTATATGTAAGATGGACAGGACACTGTATGCTCCAATGAGGATAATACGATCTCCCACCATGCAACAGGACATACTAGCATACATCGCCCAGGGGACTTCCCCCTTGAGCTCAACCTTCCGCCAGGAGAACGTCTCTGGGTTGAATTTCCACAGATCATTGAGGATCCTGGTCGGGGTCCTTTTGGAGCCACCTAATATGTACAGCTCTCCATTATAGGCAAAGGCTGGATGATGGCAGCGTCCTTCTGGAAAAAGCATAGGATGCAATGCAGAAGGAGGGCTCAGCCAGCTGTTGGTCTCTGAGTCAAACACTCTGATGTTGGTGTTTTTCCACTGGCCCCCCCAGCTACCGAATACAAACATCTTTGTCCCAATGATGGTGGCAGAGTGACGTGATGAAACAGGTTGTGGATTATCTCCGGTGTTAATTAAAGACCAGACCATTGTGTTTGTGTCCATCTTGTGGATGTCATTAGTCAACCAGGAGCCAGAGTTGGATCCTCCATGGATATACATGAGCTTTCCCAAGACACAGGCTGAGTGGTCATCCCTCGCCTCTGGAACTGTTCCAGAAACCTCGGGCTTGAACCATCCGTGGGTGTCTACATCGAATGCATAAAGCACGTTGCAGTACTCCGCCGTTTTGGCAATATGCCCTCCCCAGATGTAGATGGTATCTTCTATCAGCACAGCTGTGTGCTTTCTGCGACTGTAGGGAACCTCACGTTCTCTTCTTCCAGTTGTGACTGGGGACAACTTCATCCAGCGCAGTGTCGCTGTGTTGAAGACAAGAACCACAGTCTGATCACTGTCATTGTTGTCCTCTCCAATAGTGGAGGTGTACTCCCCTCCAAAGGAGTACACCTCGTGCTCCACTATGACAGCAGCATGGATTAATCTCTTTGGGCCCCCGTGTACCGTCCAACAAAACATTTCACACACCAGCAACACCTTCAATCAATGCTGCTTAATAGACTTCCTGTGAAGTTCTTTCACGCAGTTCGCGATTAGTTGGTAAATGATGTTTTGTTTCTTTGACAATTGATTTTAATAAAGGACAATTACATGGTAGTGATGTCATTGTGTGATGGTGTCTGTATGTTTTTATGTGTTTGTTTTACTATGACATCACAATATATGGGCATATTGGGCCTCATTCACAAAGCTGTTTGTACATTTCCTAGTGTAGAGTTTAGTGTATATTTTTTAAGTAAAGTCTGACGTGCGATTCATGAAAGGGAGTGTAGAGCCTTGATTTGTGTGGATCACCCACCTGTTCGTAAATGGAAAAACGTGGTCACATGTAGACAATTGCATTGGTCCACGTCCCATTTAACACCATAAAAGGCAACAGGAAATATCCAATGTGCAAAAAAAAAGAACTGATCTGCAAGCTTACAACGTGTCACGTCGCACCACCTTGAGAACTTGTACATCTGTTCTCTCTGGAGGCGAGTCCCTCGATCGCGATGGATGAACTGAACTCAACAAAGTAATGCTCTCATGTATAGTGAGAAAAAGAAGTTAACAAAGTTTAACCCCACGACCGAATAATAGGCTAATAAAACTGGAAAGGATATTATACAGTATAAGCCTTTTCTAGTGAACAATGCTCACCTTTGTTAAGTAAATATTATGCTGGAATCCAGGGCATACTGGAACCCTGCTATCCGATAGATTATGGACCAGAGCTTTATTGATTACTCCGTCCTTTGGATTAACATATCCTAGCCGCTGTCCTATGTCGGAATGGGGAATAGAGTAATGGACACTAGATTTCATCCATACTGTATCCTTATCAGGTAATATAAAGACCTAAATTAGGCTATTGTGTGGTAAGTGAATAACGCAACATTGGAGGTGCGTCTGTTGCATATAAGGCATGATCGTCTATTTTAATCAATACACAAAATTGTGGCCACACACACAATGTGACGTTTAATTATATTCAACTCTAAATGTTTTATCTGAAAAATAAATAAAAATCAGTTTAAATTTGCATGATGTCTATAAGCCCCATAGGCCTTTGCATTTAAGCATTAAGCTATATTTTTATTTTAAATTGTTGAACTCTTGATAAAGAAATAAAAAACATGAATTCATTCATTCAACATAGATCGTTTAACAGACATATTTTTTCCTTTCCTTTTATACGTGATGAAATGTTTGGCAAAGGTTTGGCACTATTGTAACTGATTTAGCTTGAAGAATAAGGCATTCTAATAGCAGCTACGCATGGTTTGTGTCACATAAGACTGCCCCAGAGCAGACGTAAGTGTACCTACGCCAAAACCCACAGACAAAACAAAAACATGAATCAGACTCTGCTCACGAAAATGTGTGGATTTGCGGAGAAGTAAAATATTTGTACGTATCCAAGCTTAGTGAATCAGGCCCATTGAGAGTAGTAACCTAACCACAAGGCCACTGAGGTGGTTCATATTGAGAGACAGTCACAAAAAAGATTTCTGAGCTTGTTCTTCTATTATTCTATCGATTACTTCAAAGAATCGACACAATGAAATGCTAATTGATTGTTTTTATAACTGAGTAAATCCATTATTCTGATTAACCACTTAAGCCCTATGGTTGTGACAGTCCTATCCTAGGTGTTGGATGCTAACAATAGTTGTGTATTGTGTGTAGGTCTGTCTGCCATGATCCGAGGAGCTGAGGATGGACATGTGGTCCAGGTGATGGACTACAACCCTCAGCAGATTGAAGACATACTGGACCAATACTTTAAAACCCTGAACCAACCCTGAGGAACACCTGAAATACTGGACCACTACTTTAACACCATGAACCAGAGCCCTGAGGAACACCTGACATACTGGACCACTACTTTAACACCATGAACCAGAGCCCTGAGGAACACCTGAATTACTGGACCACTACTTTAACACCCCGAACCAGAGCCCTTAGGAACACCACTTTACTCACCAACACACATTCAACAGATCAACTTACATTATTTAAATGAATCCTCTTTTTTCTCTGTTCTGTTAGGAGTTCACATTCTGAAAGTTCAAAGGTCGTGGTCAGCATCTAGAAACAACAATTACACTCAAACATGACTTACTATACATTATATACACCAATATCCTAACAATACTTTAGATGGTTTAAGATCATCTTTTCTCCTTCATGTTTGTTTAGTTTCTGTAAGACAGACAGACAGACAGTGTTGTTTTTCTATGTAAGACGGACAGACAGACAGACAGACAGACATTTCTCAGAATCATAAATCAGTAACTCATGTCTACAGTACATTCAATGTGTTGTCTAAACTGGGACCAATTAATGATCAAAATCAATCAAACGTGATGATTGTAAAAAAAACTAAATATTTGTCCTGATGTTTGTTAATGTGCTGGCCTTAGAAAACGCTTCTGTCCACTAGGTGTCACTCTAGCCTCATCACAATAAAGTCCAACTGTGTAGAAGAGTTTGGTTTGCTTATCTCTGTGTTTCTAACTTTATATAAAACATTATTATAAGTGTTGGTATAGTTCCTTTCTGCTAAATGAACACAGCAATTTACTGTATAGGAAACATTTATATCAGTGATAAGATATTTAGATGTCTCTGTATTTTAGATATATCAAGATTTTTAAGATACTGCTTTCCTTAAGACAACATTTACAGCACTGAACAACATGTAAACCAACTACTGACAGTTTCTATGTTCACACATCCTATCAGTAAACTTAAAGATTGATGTAAGTGATTTTGATAACACTTTACATGAAGGTCGGATAGGCCTGTATAATGCATAATAATCACATTTATAATGCATTATAAAGCATTTATAAGGCATCATAGCACTTGTTATAAATGTTTATGTATGTCTATATTGTATGACAACTAATAAGAAGGTTTATGAAGTATTTTAAGTGTTGGTTAACTACCATAACTTAGTCAGTTATAAAGACACAGAGAAGTGCTCTATGGTATCATAACGCGTTATAAATGATATACTAATGCTTCTGAAATGGAATCTTATAAACGTCAATATAACGTTATATCATGATATTAGTCAACATACTATACTACTCTGTTGCAGGGGTCTTCAATGTTTTTAAGGTCTAGGACCGTCTTAGATGAGAGAGAGATGAAACAGGGACCCCCACTACATATTTTACAAAATTGTGTTGCAGATTAAACTTTTCATAGATTTCATAGATAGCTTTATAGACTTGTTTGACAGCACTGTCATCAGTGTTGTGTAAATTATAGTTTGTGATAATGTTGCCCCCAAAATAGGGATACTAGGGTTCAACTAATGTAAAAAAAAAAAAAGAAAAAAGAAAAAAAAGATTTGGTCCCTCCCTTTTCAATTTACAATTTAGCAGACGCTCTTATCCAGAGAGACGTACAGTAAGCAAGGTAAATACACAAGAGAGACAGTGTAGTGTCTCAGTAAACTACGTAGCATCACAGGTAAACCAAAAACCTATAGCATCAGTTTAAACAATATACTATCAAAATAATAATCTGTACATTGACATTATAGGATACTAGGTAAACAATGAACCTAGCATCTGACTAAAGAACCTGCTATCAAATGAGAACAAATGACTAAGGTAAGTCTGAATGGTCGTCATAACTAGTTGTTGACGAAGCACTTGTTTTGTGTGTGCTACTTCATACAGTCTGTTTGTTCACGTCGATAGAAGACACAAACGTTGGTACCTGCTGATAGGCTGTCACTCTTAACCTCGTCCTGTTGGCAATCAACAGTGACATGTCCCGCCCTATAGCTTATGGTTTTGACAGGAATAACGTGATATTGTTGCTGTCGGGAGGAAACCTCGCATCTCCTTATTATATATATTACATATTACGTTTTTATGTTTTTTATAAATGATTGCCCTACTTCATCATTCAAGATCGTACAAAAGTAGTGAAAATAGCCGATACAAGCTCACAATGCGTTACAATGTAACACGTCGTGAGCTTGTACATCAGCTATTTTCAATATTTAACTTTTTTATGTAATAATAATAATAATAAATAGAAAGAAGGTTTGGACATACAAAGTTTCCACCCGACAGCAACAACAGAATCTGTCCGTGTCATGAGGTCTTTAAGGCTCAGTCCTTGTGCAGCCGGCCGGGGTTAAAATCCCACCCGAGGCCAGGGTTGGAATCTGACCCGAGGCTCTTTGCTGCATGTATATTTCCCCATCAATGTCTCTCTCTACTGCCACTATGAAATAGTCTCAGACAGACTGTTGCCTCGCACAACTTTCAAACGCTTCCGGCATAGACCAATTATTTGTTTACAAACATTGAGACTACTGGACGCACAGGTGACTGTTTCATGTAATCAATTCCCAACAGATCCCCAAACCTGCTGTTTTGGGGTGAGCTTGTTTCAGTTCATTCAACCTCCTCTGTGTGTAGGCTAGTGGGGTGCGCCCTGGCGACACATATATACTTCATCGCGCAACGGTACTGCGCACCGAGAACAGCTGACATACAAGCTCACAACCGCGTCACGGATGCGACCGCTGTGAGCTTGGAGATCTGCTAATCTTGGCCGTTCTCTGCGCGCGACACCTTCGCGGGACGGAGCATAAATTAGTCTTGACGGGCTGCAGCTGCGCGAGCCAAGCAAGTGCTGGTGCGATGATCATAGAGCGCTCCCTCCGTTCTTATGACAGCCACTGGAGGTGGAGTTTTGAGGACAACTGCTTTGAATTGTTATTATTGTTTACACACAACAGAAACCAAGGAGTATATATTTCAAGAGCGAGAGATCACAGTAAAAATCCTAAGCATTCTCTCCTCCACACTGGGAGAAAAACAGCATCTGAAAGTGTGATGGGATGCATTTTTACACGTGAGACTGTGACCACTTTTACATTGCATCTTATGAGCGGTGGGGTTCTTTTGCTGCCGTCCTGCGCGCGCATACTGTTTCGTATCAGTGTGACGTCGTCTGTTAAGGCGTCTATACAGTCTGGACCACGGAGCGCTGAAAATGATGGCCGGTAAAACGGATGTCCCGCCTCCCCCCGCTACCGTCTCGTTTCTGCAGTCACGTAAATTTGTTCTACCGTAAATCAAATTATTCAAAGTATTATAGCTTAGTGCTTAGCAGAAATGCTAATTGAAATATATATTTTAAAGATAATTTTAAATATTTTGCCACTGAAAGGTGAAATGCCACTTGAATATTTTAGAATCAGCCTCATGGTGGCGCTATAACAGGCCGATTCGTGTTTTTACCTATAACTGCACCGATCTGTGTAAAACTTTGTATGCACACTCCCTAGAGGTCAAGGAAAAAACTTTGCCCTGCATTTTTAACATCTGCCTTTTATAGCGCCACCAGGAGGCCGACTTATGTAAAACATTTTTTTTGATATTACTCCTTCCGATTTTATCCAAATTTCAAGCAAATCGGTACACATGATCTCTATAGTCATGTGATCAAGACGGATGTGTTTTTCATATTCCATCCTGATTGGCAAAGATTGACATCTTAAGTTTGCAGCAGTGGCTTGTTTTGAACAAAACGCAGCGTCCTATTGAGGTCAAACTTTGCACGCACATTCACACTATGTTGAGGAACAAATGCCCCCTTTTAACATTGGCGCTATAACACTGTCATAGGCGCTATGACACCAGCAGGTCTAATTTAGCAAACCAATTTTTTTTTACAGAATGCCTCAAATCATGAATGCCGCGTCCAATTGCCGTGCCAGGCCTAAGAAGAAATGGCACCCTTTTCACATTGGTCTATTATAGCGCCACCCAAGAGGCCACAATAACCTACCTGACCTGGCGGAGACTTGTGCTCCGAGGAGCACTTTTTCTAGTTTTGTTCTAGTCTATGTTTTTTAGTCATGGCGTCCAGTTCCCACCTGATGTTGTGTGGGAGTCCTGATTGCTCCAGACCGTACTGAATAACAGCTAGCTTGCACAACGTCTTCAGACTAGGACTTAAGTCTAAGATGTATAGGTCATCAGGTCTGTCATGTGCTCCAAAGAGAATGATACGATCTCCCACCATGCAACAGCACATCCTCCCACCGGGGCCGGGGCCTTCCCCCTTGGGCTCAACCTTCTTCCAGGAGAAGGTCTCTGGGTTGAATTTCCACAGGTCATTTAAGCCCTGGTCCCTGTAGCCACCAAATATATACAGCTCTCCATTGTAGGCAAAGGCTGAATGACGGCTGAGTCCTTCTGGAAGGGACTGGGCTGAAGGCGTGTTCAGCCAGCAGTTGGTCTCTATGTCAAACACTCTGATGTTGTGGTAGCCGAAGTTGTTGCACTGCATCCCCCAGCCACCGAATACAAACATCTTTGTCCCAATGATGGTGGCAGAGTGACGTGATGAAACAGGAGGTGGTGTGCCTCCCCTGTTAATTAAAGCCCAGACCATTGTGTTTGCGTCCATCTTGTAGATGTCATTACAGCGTCCAGTCACAGAGTTGTTTCCTCCATGGATATACATGACCTTCCCCAAGGCACAGGCTGAGTGGCAGTACCTCGCCTCTGGAACAGTCCCAGAAATCTTGGGTGTGAACCATCTGTGGGTGTCGACATCAAATGCATAAAGCCTGTTGCAGTACTCTGCCGTTTTGGCAATATACCCTCCCCAGATGTAGATGGTATATTCTATCAGCACAGCTGTGTGCCCCTTGCGCCTGGAGGGAACCTCAAAGGAATGTTCTCCTCTTCCAGTTGGGGACAATTTCATCCAGCGCAAAGACACTGTGTTGAAGACAAGAGCCTCAGTGTGATCGCTGTCATTGCTGTCCTCTCCTCCAAAGGAGAACACCCTGTGCTCCACTATGACAGCAGCATGGTAGGATATCTTTGGAACTCCGTTCAGATGTGCCGTCCAACCAAACATCTCACACACCGGTAGTTATCACCAACGACGTTCAGAGGAAGTCGCTTCTTGCTGTTTCTAAATGATTATCGTTTATTTGTCAGTTCAGTTTTAAAGGACACTTACATGGTTATCATGATGTCGTTGTGATGCCATTGTGTGATGATGTCAAGGAGTTCAATTGTATTAGCTTTACATTTGCTCATCAGTACTATGACATCACTACCATGATGTCACAAAGTTAAGTCCAAACGTGCTTCAGCCAGTTGTGGGTAGAAGGGCTCGGTGCTCAACAGCGGGACAAACTGAATAAAGAGAACAATACCTGGTCACTCCAAAAAATACTTGACTGACATATCCAGAGATCTCCATATATGGGCATATCGGTCGTATCAACTTGCATCTTCCTCAGAGTCCAAATAGATTTTGATGTCAGTCATCTTTATACTTAGGCGTGGTCAGAGACACAGAGAAGAATACCAGCACTCACTTAAGTCCTCTTATTTATTAAGGTCATGTCACCCCAGCAGCAGCAATCATACGGACGTTTCGGCCCACCGGCCTTCCTCAGCGTATGATGACAAAACATAGACTTTGTGTCACTTATAAAGGGACCTTAGTGCCACGCACAGAACGGTCCGGGTAACAACATAATCTCAAAATCACGTCACTTTTTAACAAGAGGGTCAACAACCAGAAACAAGAAAATACATATAGCAATATTTAGAAAATAGTCTAATTTGTTTTGCAGTATAGAAAACACATTTTTAAGAACCTTTGTCTGTGCGAGTCCCTCAGTACCCCTTCATAAAGACAGACTCAGATTTCATAAAAAAATTACACAAAGGTAAAAAAGGACTACAAAACATTTTAAATACCGAAGTATACATAGTGTCACTCACAACGAGAGGCATTTACCACATCATCAATTCATTGCTCTGAAAAGTAAACCAAACTTTAACTTCTCTTTAACTTCTCTTTTGTTACCCACGTAACACAGGCTACAAGGGCATTTTAGCAGATAAACCACGAACTTAGTTTTACAGGTGATGCTTTTAACATATTTGTTTTTACCTGAATGTGGATGTAATACATGATTACCTCTGATCATTGCATTGCAATGAACACAGTTAAAACACGGGAAGTTGCCCGTAGGCAAATCGGACATGAAATGTTGCGGTGGAACATGACAGTCGAAGACAGACAAGTACACTGATGTTCCTGGAATTATTTAGCTTCTCTGTTATTATATTAATTTATTTTTTGATTAATCGAACTATCAAGAAATGATTTTTATTAATGCTTTTTTTTAAATCATATATTAATGAATCAACACAATGAAATTGTGTTGATTCTTTATTTCATCGAGTAAATCTGATTCTAAAATCTGAAGTCTGATTAACTACTACTATTGTGTTCATTTAACTCTGAGAGTGTACACATGGAGCTATGCAAATCCATGATGTCAGTGTAATTGACAGCTACAAAGATGACAGCGAAGCTGAGAATGTAAGTAACACTTTAAACGTATTTAACACGGCCATGTAAATCAACTTTGGTACACGTGAGACAGTTAGCTTTAGAGACAGTGGCTCTAAGACACGGGAGACAGTGGCTCTCATCGCACAGATGTTGGCACTGTCTGCAGAGCATACAGTTACAGTAACAATGTACATTTACTCAAGTAGGCTACTGTACTTAGGTAAAATTTGTAGGTACTTTTACTTTACTGGAGTATTTCCAATTTTCAATACGTTTACTTCTACTCCACTACATCTCAGAGGCAAATATTGTACTTTTACTCCACTACAATTATTAACTTTTGTTACTAGTTACTTTGCATATATAAATTATTACATTATAAAACATACATTAACCTCCTTATCCCTATTTTATATCTAGGCTATTTGAAAATAGCCGATCTACAAGCTCACAACGCGTCGCGATGCGTCGTGAGCTTGTAGATCTGCTATTTTCAAACATTTGAGTATTTTTCCTTATGTACTTTAAGCCCATTTTGATACCAATACAAGTACCAAGTAAATTTTGAATTCCCGACTTTTACTTGTAACAGAGTACTTCTACATTGCAGTATTGCTACTTTTACTTAAGTAAAACATTTGAGTACTTTTTCCACCACTGCTTGTATGAGTGAGTGACAAATACATCTCTAGCATCTGGCTATAAGATAGATTATGCAATTTTCACTAATAGGGGCAGGACTTGAGGGTGGACCGACATCTCCCTGATTATGCAGAGAAGGTCGTACCTCTGTACACGGACGACACTTTCAAGGATCACTTCAGGATGACACGCACGACATTCAGAATCCTAACAGGTCCTTAACATATCATTTTATAATATGTTTTACTGTCTTATGGTTCTTGATGTTGTGTGAAGCACTGACAAACGTTTTCATGTCAAGGACCCCCAAATTGACACACAATATTAGCATGTGGGCCCCCATTTGAAAATATATGCCAGAGACCCCTGTAATGGAAATTACATTTATATTCCTGTATAATTATTGATTACTATTATTGATGTATTATATATTCATTATTCCTCTTATTTGAGTATTACTTTAATACTTTATGACTGGATTCTGAACTATTGCAATTATAACTACACATTGTTATGATTAAATGTCTGAATGGGGTGCCCTAGCAGGGAACATAAACAAGGAAGATAAGGAGCCATCTGCATTAGTGTTTACTGGGAAAGGAGAACTACTTAGCCAAAATATTGCATCAGGGTTGTCTGATTACATTTGTATCCTTGGGGTTAACCTTTCATCCTCCTGGAACTTTTTATGTGGGTTTTACCAACACTAAGTGTCAGTCTCCCGTTGCCTTCCGAGGCAACCGGACGCAACAGTACTGGTCAGCTCCCAGTACAACAGTAGAAGACTGTGGTTGTACTGGTCAGCTCCCAGTGAATAACAGTAGAAGACTGTGGTTGTACTGGTCAGCTCCCAGTACAACAGTAGAAGACTGTGTTTGTACTGCTCAGCTCCCAGTTCAACAGTAGAAGACAGTGGTTGTGTTTTTAGTTACAAGTTAATTTGTAGATTTGATTATTATTATTATTACAAAACACATTAACCACTTAAGCCCTATATTTTGACCATTTGAAAATAGGCGATCTACAAGCTCACTATATTTTCAAAAGATTTGTTATGCATTTTGAACGTCTGAAATGGGAAATTTATTTGATACAACAGATGACAATGATATATTGAAAAGACACCTCAAAATCTGTTTTTGTTGAAAACTTCTGCTGAGATGAAATGATCATTCTATCCTTCTATAGGCAGAGAGAGGACCCTACTGAGCATGTGCACAAGAAGTCTCACTCCTCTAGCTTATTTCTGATTAGAATTATTGAGTGTGTTACGTTTGCCCCCTGTTACTTTTGACCCCTATCTCCCCTACTGGTCAGCTCCCAGTGACACACATATGGGTGCCACCGAAAGGTCACATGAAGACCTGAGATCCACATTGGAGTCACGCCGTTCGCATGTGGATCCCGAGTTCCACATGATTCAATTGTCTTTAATTAGTGTTTACATTACATAATTACATTACTGTAAGTCTCTATACTTTCAACATACGTACCGGCTCAGTCGACTTGTGGTTACAATGTCTGCCCTGAGCCAACGAGGTTGGAGTTTGATTCCCAATAAGGCCATACCAAGGACTGTAATATGGTACCCAATGCCTCCCTGCTTGGCACTCTACATTTCTCTGATTTCTCTGAAAAAAGAAAATTGACCCTATGGGAGAATTGTCTGTAGTCTGTCAGTCATATGGCTGTGCTTTGTATTGTTTTGTCCATCCATCCATCCAAAAATACATAGTTTGTATTTTTGTATTTGTGTTACTTAACCGCCTCTTAGCCACTTAAATAAAGGTTGTAGCCTACTTTGGCATACTATAGTGTCACGCATCTATCTATCTATCTATCTATCTATCTATCTATCTATCTATCTATCTATCTATCTATCTATGAACATGCCACACATAGCTACTGCACACCCTTCTTCACTTAATCGACCACATGCACCCCGCACGCACGCACGCACGCACGCACGCACGCACGCACGCACACACACACACACACACACACACACACACACACACACACACACACACACACACACACACACACACACACACACACACACACACACACACACACACACACACACACACACACACACATAGCAGCTGTGTGCGTAGATTAGCAGCGGAAGGACAGAAACAATAGCCAGCTTCAGTACAGCTGCTTCAACAATACTGAAACAAACAGACAGACAGCTCTCTGCAGCTGTCTGTCTGTCTGTCTGTCTGTCTGTCTGTCTATCTGTCTACATTCTACTGCATTTCATCCATTCATCTTCAACAGAACTTAACTGCCTTGCTAAAGGGCAGCTTGCAACATACAAGGGAATGAACCAGCAACCTGGCAGATGGATATAAACAGACAGACAGATAATCATTATTTATTATTATTTCATAGAAAGCGGCATAAAAAATAAAAAAAAATAGCTAATCTACAAGCTTGTAGATTTACTTATTATGTGTTTTCACAATATTTATCTGTGGAACCAAGTCAAACTAAATCTAATGCCTACAATTCCAAGTGCTTGTCAGGATGGGGGGTTCCCAGTTGAAATATGATTATTTTGGGGGGGTCCACAGTTCCCATTACTTTTAATGAAGAACTCACCCAACAGCACATACCCCCTCCTTCCATTTATTTTAATGAACAACTCACCCAGCACATACTCCCTCCTTCTATTCATTTTAATTAAGATCTCACCCAGCACATACTCCCCTCCTTCCGGGGTTTGGGCACGCTTTTGATGACATCATGGGGCACATTCATCACCTCTGTGCACAAGCACCTGACTCGAGGCCATTGGTCGAAACCCTTTTCGCTCGTTCAATTCATAGACATATAAAGGTAGACGCCTCCTCCTAGCCTGGTTCCAGACCATAGACCCCGCCCATTCTCTGAGTGGACTGCCCCTCTTGGTCTGGTGTTGAAATGTGAACCTAGGATTTATTCGGTACAAAAAGTACCGTCCAATGAGAGTCGGAGGTGGGGGTGGGTCTAATGACAATTTCAAACTGAAGCTCCACGCAGCTTCAGGCTGATAATCAAGCTAGCTTCCTCCGGCTCTGAGGCTCTGGGGGCTTGCAATACCAGATTTGGCCACTTGGAAATCAGCTCTTCAAAATTCTCCCTTGGTCATCGGGGCTTAGAACCATAGATATAGAAACCTAGATACCTCATTGGCCTCTGCAGTTCGTTGGAGCGATCTGTTTCGTACGGGGGGCACGGGCACTGGCCAATCACAGCGCGTTGACTACTGGCCAATCACAGCACGTCTTTTCCAGGACTTGTCAGAATCTAGTTGTCCCGCCCCCACCTGCCTCTGATTGGTCTACCGAACGCCCCCTTCTGTGACGCACGTGGAAGTTTCCAGCTTGCCCCCCGGAAGCGGAAGCGCGTGCGCCATGCAGACGCCTCAGAGCCAGAGGAAGCGTCTACCTTTATATGTCTATGCTTAGAACCTTCACCTGATTCCTGGATGCTGTTCAGTATCTGTCCACTAAGAGGGGTATGACTGCTGCAAGGATCACACCTGTATGTTACAGTATTGCGTGTGTGTGTGTGTGTGTGTGTGTGTGTGTGTGTGTGTGTGTGTGTGTGTGTGTGTGTGTGTGTGTGTGTGTGTGTGTGTGTGTGTGTGTGTGTGTGTGTGTGTGTGTGTGTGTGTGTGTGTGTGTGTGTGTGTGTGTTCCAAGAACACTTCAGACTTCAAAGGAGACCGTCTGCCACACTGGAAATAGACACATGTCAACACCCCCCCCCCCCCCCCCCCCCCACACACACACACACACACACACACACACACACACACACACACACACACACACACACACACACACACACACACACACACACACACACACACACACACACACACACACACACACACACACACACACACACACACAAACACACACACACACACACACACGCACTCATCAGTGCCACTGATGAGAGAGAAATATAATTAGAATATGATGGACAAACATCACCATGACAACAAACATCACCATGACATCTAACATCACCATGACAACAGACAGACTGTATTCTTTGAGACACACATACAGGTATTTCGGGTCGTGGCTGAATCTGCCATTCCTTCGCCGGGTCAAACAACACAGCTTTCACCATTGGAATAGCACAAAATATGGTGAAGTATTGTAGTGCAGGTAATTGCAACAACCCCCGATCTTGTGAAACATTTAAATGGGACCGCCAAATATTCTAAACTTTCCACGATTCTGCCTATAATCATGCCCTAACGAGGGACATGATTTTCTCACAAGTTGTGCTATGTGGACATTTTAAGACAAAAATAAGTAAATAAAAGAATGTGGAGGAAATTAATCAGTTGTTTTGGGATAGTTTGCAATAAAACAGGTGCAAGTATTTACAACATAGATCAAGAACAACGCAACGGCTGTTGGTAATCAACACCAGCGCATCAGCAAACAACGAAATATTTCAAGACATGGAAGAGAACCAATTAGAACTCTTCACAGGGCTGATTAAAATCACAATAACACAGTTGTCAGACTCTTCTAAATGACACATTAATTTGTACATTACAGTAAAGTTCTTAATAGGGCTTGACACCCACAAGTTAACAAACAGCTGGCTGGCGCTGTGCCATCTTGAGACCATCACCAGCAACTGCAAAGCATCATTGTATGCAACCTTAAGTTTTTGCATGCTGCTATACCTGTAGTTACTCCATACGTGAGCAGTATACAAAATGCTTTAAAAAGTGAAACCTTAACATATTTTGACTTCTATGTTTTGCTATAATGTCTTTTATAAATCCACATAATCACAACATATCCAAGAAAGGAGCACCGGTCTGCCTTTTTCCTATGGTCTATGTTCTGAGTTGACCCGGCAACATCATGGCGGATGATCTAGTAAGTAAGGGGTGATGTCACTGTAGTCAGAAGAATTGATATTAAATATCAGTGTGTCTCATTGTGTTGTAGTACTGTCAACTTAAATGACTTAGAATTTTAGTCTTACACATTGGCCGGTATTCAATTATGTTTGATTATTATTATTATGATTATATTTTGCCTTGAAAACAATGCACATATTATGATGCATGTCAAGTCAGAACGGTTCAGTATATATATCGTTATATCCACCATCAGCTTTCACAGCTGATTGTGAAGAACAAGCTTACAAAAGATAATGACATTATAGCCCTGTCTACGAATCAAATACATATTTTTTTTACAATCAATTGTTTGTTTGATTATTAATTTGATTGTATTGTCGTTGGCGTTATTTACTGTATGAATAACTGCACACTCTGCCAAAGGGGCCTGAGCCACAGGAGCTAGAGTGGCTCCTTTTTTAAGCGGAAGGTTTCCGGTTCGATTCCCGGCTCCCCCTGGGGTTAGTGTTGAAGTGTCCTTGAGCAAGACACTGACCCCCTAACTGCTCCTGATGAGCAGCATGGGAGGGGGGGATAAAGTGAGTAATTTTAATCACTTTATCCATATTGTATTATGTTGGCTATTCAAAAAAAGCTTGTATCTGCTATCTTTGAAATTAAATTAAATACATTATTGGAAAAAGTGTTTTGATATATGTTAACACAAATCTTCTATTTCTAGGGTTCCCTGACACAAAACATTTTCAGATGGGGGTCCATCTGAAAATTCATCCAAATACATATCAATTTGGGGGTCCTTGACATTAAAACGTTTGAGAACCACTGCTTTAGGCCACAATATGCTCTTACTGTACAATATGTCCCCCACCAACAATGTCACCTGTGTGTGTATGTGTGTGTGTGTGTGTGTGTGTGTGTGTGTGTGTGTGTGTGTGTGTGTGTGTGTGTGTGTGTGTGTGTGTGTGTGTGTGTGTGTGTGTGTGTGTGTGTGTGTGTGTGTGTGTGTGTGTGTGGGGGGGGGGGGGGGGGGGGTTAAGGGTCAAACACACCATGTTCATCAATCAGCTACAGTTTGGATGTGATGGTGGGAGGTCTCTGGTTTCCACGGCAACCGGACAACAACACCTGCTACTGTCACTCTCAGGGACAGTGTGTGTGTGTGTGTGTGTGTGTGTGTGTGTGTGTGTGTGTGTGTGTGTGTGTGTGTGTGTGTGTGTGTGTGTGTGTGTGTGTGTGTGTGTGTGTGTGTGTGTGTGTGTGCTCTCTCTCAGCAGCTGTGATGGAATGCTTGTTACTCTTCAGTTCAGTTTAACTTTATTGTCATGTTGTCTATTAATAATAATACTAATGAATATGTGTGGTCTGGCTCTCTCTGAATGCAACGAAATCAGATATTAGAGGGAACTCAATAGCAAGACCTCCCTAAGCTACAAACCCACAGATGGCAATCAATTAGAACATTTAGGCACCAGGCCTGAGGTCAAAGGGCAGCAGGAATTTTACATTTCATCAGTGGTTGGGTCCAGGGGTCCTCAAGGGGCTTCCAGGGGGGTCCCCAGCTAAATGATTGGTAACTCTCAGAGTTGCACACTGTAATTTGCACACTCTCAGAGTTACGGGGGTCCTTGGCCCAAATGTGTAGTAAACTGGGGGGTCTTTTAAATGAAAAGGTTTGAGAATCACTGTAGCACATTATAACCTCTAGTCTTCCAGGCCACCAGGTGCTTTTAGGGGGGTGGGGCAGAAAACTGGGCGTGTGCATACCGCTCCCCCCCCCCTCACCCCTCACCTCCCATTTCTGAGACACCAATGGCTACGGCCTCAAGGTCCTCACATACTGACAGATAGACACACACACACACACACACACACACACACACACACACACACACACACACACACACACACACACACACACACACACACACACACACACACACACACTGCAGATTACAGGCAGTTAGTGCGAGAGGAATCTCACAGCTGCGACAAATACATTTCATTCATTGAGGAACAACCCCTCACCACGCACATGCGCACACGCGCACATGCGCGGGGGCACGCACACACACATTCCTGAGAGTCGGTTGGTTCAAAGCGTCAAATTTAGACAACAGACAATGAACCCTGAGATCAGCTTACAACAGATCGCACGCACGCACACACACACACACATACGCACTCACACACAGAACAATGTAATGGTTGGCTGGGGGAATCTCGACTGTATGGTGTGTGTTTTAGCTTTGATTTAACCACTTAAACCCCATTATGGTTGACCGGAGTCCCTCAGGGATCTAGTGTATTTTTTGTTTCCTGTTAAAGCTTTTTCGCTGAAAACAGCAGATTCCCCTCAGAATATGGATCCAGGTCATCGGTCAGTAGGAGACTCAGTAGGAGTCTAGAGTCTCTGCCGGTCATCAAATTATTGGCTTAGGAATGCAACAAAAACAAACAAAATCTCCACGAATTCAAGGCTTCATGGGGTGTGTAATTGATAGAACATTTGTCATTTTTGAGTGAACTACTCCTTTAAGTGGTTAAAGAACTGAGAATTCCAACAGACCTGCAGTTTTGAGGGCATTTGTTCCAGATATGTGCTGCATTTTAACCCATTACAGTTTAACACCTTTGTTAACACGCAAAAAGCGAAAATTCCACTCGAGGCGTTCTTCCAACGCTGCTTGGACAGGGAGAACATTGCCTGTGATGTAGATGAGGCCCACTGGCCAGACAGGAACCAGAGGCGTGATGCCTAAATCATGTACCGAGAAAAAGGGCAGTCACACACACACACACACACACACACACACACACACACACACACACACACACACACACACACACACACACACACACACACACACACACACACACACACACACACACAGAAACTTCAGACTGTAGATATTCTACTGCACAGACAAATGAAGTACCTGCTTCAACATGCAGGATAGAACACATAGAGAGAGAGAGAGAGAGAGAGAGAGAGAGAGAGAGAGAGAGAGAGAGAGAGAGAGAGAGAGAGAGAGAGAGAGAGCAAGGGAGACACACAGATAGAAAGAGATAGAGAGTGGGGGATAGACAGAGATAAAGAGACAAAGAAAAACAGATCATTTGTGAACATGAATAGACATGAATCACATATTGTTCATGCTTATAGTTCATGTTCATTTGAAGATAGTATTAAAATGGATTAGGAGGACACACACACGCGCACGCGCTCGCACACGCTCTCTCTCTCTCTCTCTCTCTCTCTCTCACACACACACACACACACACACACACACACACACATACTGTGCATAGAGTGCATAAACAGTGTGTGGTGTCAGGTTGGAGTGCAGAGAGAGAGAGAGAAAGAAAGAAGGGAGAGTAAGAAGGGGGAGAGAGAGAGAGAGAGAGAGAGAGAGAGAGAGAGAGAGAGAGAGAAAGAAGGGAGAGGGAGAGTAAGAAGGGGGAGAGAGAGGCAGGAGAGAGAGAGAGAGAGAGAGAGAGAGAGAGAGAGAGAGAGAGAGAGAGAGAGAGACGTAGAGAGGCAGAGAGGGACAGAGAAAGAAGTGATAGAGACCAGGAGAGAGAGACAAAGACACAGAGAGAGAGAGAGAGAGAGAGAGAGAGAGAGAGAGAGAGAGAGAGAGAGAGAGAGGTGTGAAGTGTAGAGCAGTGTGGGGTTCCCTGTCATCCGTCTGTAGAGAGAGGGAGGAGAGCACAGGCTGTCAGCAACTCTCTCACAAACACACACACACACACACACACACACACACACACACACACACACACACACACACACACACACACACACACACACACACACACACACACACACACACGCTCTAAATAACCGTGTGTGTGTGTGTGTGTGTGTGTGTGTGTGTGTGTGTGTGTGTGTGTGTGTGTGTGTGTGTGTGTGTGTGTGTGTGTGTGTGTGTGTGTGTGTGTGTGAACGTGGACACACTGCAGAGCAGAGCGGGAGGTAGATGGCAGAGCTCAAGGACCGGAGAGGAATACTATACTGAGATACTTACAGCACAAGGTAAGAACACTGTTCAATTCAATTCAATTCAATTCAATGGGCTTACTTACATACTGATGAATTGAGTGCACTTGACCACAATGGAAACATGCTTTTTGTGTTATTCTTTTAGCATAACCTTTGATTGTACTCCCTGTACTGTTAATACTCATGTTAATAAAGTATTCATTTAATCAACCAATCAATCAATGAAAATGACTGGTTTTACAGGTTTTGTAGCAATTTATAGCAATTATAGAGATATTAGGCCTTAAGTGTCGAATGTTCAATCATGTTCTAATCATGTATACTTTATTTCACTTTTAATAATCTTACAATATCTTACTCAATATAATAGACTATCATACAATATCACACATATATACAATATGTGATGTTGTTGATACATATAAACCATAACCATATATCAACAATATCATAAAATATCATATAATGTAATATGCCAGTGCATATTCCATTGTATGATATGGACCACTGTAACGCTGAGAGTGTACAATCATACAGTGGCCTACATATTATCATACCATATCACACAATGTCATAGTCTTTCATTTCATATCATATCATATTATATCTATAAACTGGGATCAAGTAGTATTGCAGGGTGTTGATCTGGTATGGGACTTGAGCGGATACGGAAATGCTGCATAAATGTACTGTGTGTCTGTGTGTGTGTGTGTGTGTGTGTGTGTGTGTGTGTGTGTGTGTGTGTGTGTGTGTGTGTGTGTGTGTGTGTGTGTGTGTGTGTGTGCGTGTGCGTG